>NW_026068229.1:528774-542847 GCF_014885135.2 Alexandromys fortis
TAGTTTCTCTCAAAAAAAGTTAGCATATGCCATAGTGATGTTTTGCCTTTATCTCATGGTTAATATAAAACTTGTCACCATGCACAGGCAGAGTATTTGGTGTGACAACTCTTGAAGTTTCTGTTCTTAAAGGGTGCTATGCATTTGACCTTCAAACATATGTGCTTGGATCAGAAACATAAACTATAACTTGCTATTAGAAAAGTCAATGCATTATCAAAAGATCACAGAATTTTGTATTTCACATCTTTCGTGGCTTACCCAGGTCAAGTTATTTTCCTTTAGCTCATTTGGGATGCAAGTAAATGTGCATGTCATACAAACAATGCTTCTACTTTTAAATACTCTTAAATGAGAATCTTTTTAACCTTCCTGATATTGCAATCTATGTTTTAGAATCTCTGCATTGTAATTTGGAGGAAGTGCCCCACAGAATTAATTTGAAAGATTTTAGGAAATAGTGGTTGTCCTTTACTTCACAATAACATTACAATGTGGTTTTCATACTTTGCTAATCATATCATATTACCTTTGAAAATCATAAAAAGACCATGATTAAACAAACAGATGGTGTCTACAAAATTCTGTGACTGTTAATATAATTAGAGTTTTGTTATCCTCTGATGTTCTTTTTTATTTTTATTTATTTTTTGCTTAAAAACACTTTATTGTAATATGCTAGAGATAATATCCAATTCATTTCTGTTTCATTGTTTTTATAATGGTTATGTGGTATGAAATTTTTATTTTCTTTCATGTATTTGTGTTATTTGGGCAGACTTACATGCCAAAAATACATTTCTTTTTGTGTTTTTATTGAGCTATATAATTTTCTATGTTCTCTTTCCTTCATCCAACCTCCTTTCTACCCTCTCCCATGTTCCTCACACTCCCAATTTACTCAGGAGATCTTGTATTTTTCTACTTCCCATGTAGATTAGATCCATGTATGTTTCTCTTAGAGTCCTCTTTGGTGTTTAGGTTATCTGGGGTTGTGTGTTGTAGGCTGGTTTTTCATCACTTAGAAAACATCATATTGAGTGAGGTAACCCAGACCCAGAGAGACAAATATAATATGGACTCACTCATAAGTGGCTTTTAGCCAAAATACACTTCTAAATGAATTTATAGTTATTTGTTGGTTAAACATCTGTTCTATATTGTTGTTTATTTAATACATTTTCAACTTAGAAGCAAAATAAGCAGAATAAAGTAACAATACTTTATTTATTTAATAGGTTAGGGTAAGTAGAATTAAGAAAATAAAGTCTTTAAGAAGCATTGGAACACCCTGATTCTGATAAAACAGAACAGTTTCTAACTCATTTATAAAGGAATAGACTTTCTTAACAGGATACTGATTTAGTCATCAGGGAAATACAAATCAACTACTATGAGATTTCATCTTACACCTGTCAGAATAACACAAGTGACAACTCATACTAGTGAGGATAGGGAGTAAGGTGAACACTAATCCATTGCTGTTGGGAGTGCAAACTTGTACAGTCACTATGGAAACCAGCATGGTGGTTCCTTAGAAAATTGGAAGTAGATATATCTAAGATTCAGCTACACAACTCTTGGGAATATACCCAAAGGACTTCACATCCTATTATAGAGACACTTGCTTATCCATATTCATTGCTTTCTTATTCAGAATAGCCAGAAACTGAAAAAAGCAAAGATGTACATCAACAAATAAATAAACAAAGTGTGGTATATTTGCACAGTAGAATATTATTCAGTGGTTCAAAAAATCATGAAGTTTACAGGTAAATAAATGGAGTTAGAAAAAGATCATCCTGAATGTGATGACATAGACCCCAAAAAACATATATGGTATGAGTTTTCTTATATGTGGATATTAGAATTTAAACATACAATAGGCATGGTGTAATCTATATAACCACATAGGTTAGGTATAGTGTAAAGGACTAGTGGAAATGGGTGGATCTCTCAAGGAAGAAGAAATAGAACATGTTGTTGTGGAGGGACAGGGCTAAGATTAGAATGGAAAGATCAAAGTGAGAGAGGGAAGGAAGAGGTGAGTAACACAAGGACTACAAGGAAGGACAGATAACACTAAAGGCTATTTGAGGTGTCTTATGATAACCTACTACATATAAAAGCCATTTGAAGTATACATATATACGGAAAGAGATCTAAAAAATAGTTACCAAACAATGGAAAAAGTAAGCCCCAAGTAGGCATTTCTTGCTACCAGGTGAAATCTCCCATTCCAGCATTAGGTTGCATCTAATTGAATTGTTGGCCTAAAGGGCCCCATGGAAACCCAAAAACAACTCAGACTATTGTCAAGACCACTGGATATACTTCACAAATTGATAGTAAGGGCTATTGTTGAAAAGAACACTCACATATTTCATTGAGCATGGATAGTTGAGCTGTCCATGTCTAACTGGAGCCTTCACTTCCATGTTCTACCATCCTTGTAAACAGTAAGGTTCTCTGCATGTTACCAAAGAAGAAATGTAAACACCAACTTCATAAACCTATTGATATGCAATGGTACCATGTGTAAAAGGTATACTGGTGTGGGACCGAACAGTGCTCTGCATAGTCCCAGAGGAGCAAGGTAACCACCAACCTTGCTACAATCCATGTGGTCTAAAATGCCTGTAAATACATGTGGGTGCAGTAATAGCACAATGGTTATGGGAGTAGCCAACTGCTATCTGATTGGATTTAAAGTCTGCTTAATAAAATGGAACCCATGCCAGACACTGCTTGGTCTGAGAGTTGATGGGTCATGCACCCGGGAGAAAACCAAATACTATTGTTATACTAAAGAAACAGCAATTAAATGACTCCTCATAGCATTTTATTCTGTATGGATATATCAGTGTCCCATGAAACCATCGTCAGGAGAGCTTTGTCCTGCAGTAATATAGAGACCCACCGCTGAACAATGTGCAGAGAGTGAGCATTCTCCGAACATCTAGTTTTGTTTTGCTTTGTTTTTCTGAGACAGGATTTCACTGTGACTGTCCTGGAATTTACTTTGCTGACCAGGCTAGCCTCAGACTCAGAAATCCACCTATCTTTGCCTTCCAAATGCTGGAATTAAAGACATGAACCACCACCGCCTATAGGAATACTTAGATCTTAATGGGATATGTTCAAGTCCTTCTTGTCAGGGCTCAGGAAACTATGCAAAAAAAGGAGGCAGAAAGAATATAAGAGCCAGAGAGGATTGATGACACCAAGGAAACAATGCACACATAGAAATTCATAGAGACTGTGGCAGCATGCATAGGTTTTGCTTAGATGTAAGCCAGAAGGGGTTACAGCCCTGAGACGGGGAAGTTATTCTCTAACCAAAAAATTATTGTGAATTGACAGCCACTCAAGAGTAGTTTTCTCCAATGGATCTCACTGGAAAAAAAACCCACATAAGGATAGGTCTCATATCCAGAAATAGATGACCAACACAAAATAAACTCAATGGTAGTTTTTGAAATATTTCATCCCATATTGGTTTGCTTGGACATTTAGAGTCTTAATGATCTTTTTCTTGCATACTATGGTTTCTGTGTTCTTGCATACTATGGTTGCATGCCATCTGTAGTAAACCATCTTTTGGCGGGTTTTGAATATTGAATTACAGTCCTCTAGAGAAGTGGGGGCAATAATATGAATACACATTGAGGAAGATGTATTAAATTGCATCACACAATATGGTCTGATTAGTCCAATAATGGCTGTCTTCATGCTTGAGACCCGAAACCCAGGAGCTACCTGATCCACATGGCTAGATATCTCACTAGGCTCTGTGTGAAGTCACTGTTCTGAAGTTTCATCAAAGCTTCAAAAATGTTGGATTCTAATGTCAGAGACAGAGTTGGCTATGGTTGCAGCAGCAGTAGCAACATGAGCAGCATCAGCAACACCATCACCACCAGCAGCAGCAAAGACAGATTCATAAACAATGTAGGTGAACTTGCTGGTGAGATGCAAAACTGAACCAACAAAAGGCAAGAAGTTCTTTGTTGTGCCTTCTTGTGTCCAGGCCACAATGGAAGGTATTGCCAACATTTAGTGTGTGTTTTCACACTTTGATTAATCTGATCACCAAAACTCCTCGTAGGTATTCCCAACAGCTTAGTTGATTCCAGATCCATTCAAGATAGTAGCAAAACCTAAACATCATAGAGTCTTTACAGTTATCCAAGATAAATTTGCTAAAAAGTGTGCCTGTTAGAGTCATATGGTACACTCAAGAATACCTTTTTCACCCCTTTTCCCATGTGGATTCACATGTTTACCTTGGCTTTACACTAGGATATATTTAATTCAAAGTGGGGAATATAATTTTTGTTTTTCCCCAGAATGTTTATTAAGCAGTATCTAGAAAAACTGTTAAAAAGAAACTATTTTATAATGTGTCCTCACCCCTACTTCAGTTTCTAAAGAGGAGACAAAGAAATCCAGCAATGCAAATCAAATGTTCACTTTTAGACTTTGGGTTACCCCAGCTTCCAAACTAAATGTAAATTAAAGCCTAAGGAAGCCACCCCAAACTCTCAGTGCTACCATGGGTCATATGCTCTTTTGAGAAAATTGTTTATTACTCCTGCCACACTCTATGTGCATAAGAGCCAAAAATATGACTGTATCTAAAGTTAATTCCTTTGGTTAAATCCCTCCCCGTCGAACAAAGCAAGAAAGCAAGCCCTCCACTTCTCTGCTCACTGCAAGATATATCACCATTTTGTTTCATTCATTTTATTTGTTTGAACTAAAAAATCATTTATTCCTGTAAGCTCTTTAGTAAGAATATATTTGACCTTTTGATAATGTGGGTAGAACCAATTTTCATATATTTCAGTATAATTGCTTTCTCTGAAAAGAAAGTAAAACAGAGCCACATTTTCTATGCATATTAGTATAAAGAAAGAAAATGGAACTTTTCTATTTTCTTTAGTTGGTTTATTATGAATATAAAAATCCCTGCTTAACTGGTCTGTAAAAATATTGTGTGTGTATAAAAAGTATATCTTTAACTTATACGTGAACTACTCTTAGTTTCTTTGGCTTACAGCTCTTGCTGTTGTTAGTCTTTTATTAAAGTCATTTTTTTATTTTAGATTTTTTTAAAGTCTCTCTGTGTGTGTATGTGTGTGTGTATATATTTGTGAATGTGTGCATGAGGATTTTGGATCCAATGCAGATATTCACAATGGGCAGAGGAGTAGGATTCTTCTTGTGCTGGGATTAATGGAAGTTGTTTGCAGCTCCAGATGGGTGCTGTGAATTGAACTTGAATCATTTGCAATAGCAGTGTATACTCCAACTGCTTCCATGCACCACCCTTAGTTATTTTTTCTTTTTGTTTCTCTTTCTTCTGGAGACTTTGTATCTCTAGCTGTCCTGGAACTTTCTCTGTCAATCAGGGCTGCAACATGAGGTCTCTATAAGTTATAAACTGATTGGCCCATTAGCTCAGGCTTCTTGTTAATTCTTATATATTAGCCCACTATTCTTGTATATGTTAGCCACATGGCTCAGTACCTTTTTCATCGGGGCAGGTCACATCCTGCGTCTTCAGTGTCTGGACATGACTGTGGAGGGAGCTTTCCTCTTCCAAGAATACGATTGTTCTCATTGTCCCACATTTACTTCCTGTCTGGTTGTCCCACCTATACTTCCTGCCTGGCTACTGGCCAATCAGCATTTATTTAAAACATAATTGACAGAATTCAGAATTGTTCCACACCTCAGGGCAACTTCAAACTCACAGAGATCTGCTGTCCTCTGCCTTGTGACTGAGTCCTGGGATTTAGGCATGCACCATTACTGCTCAATCTACCCGACCCTTATTCTTGTGTGACTATGTGACTTTAAAATTTTCTCCTCCACTCCCTGCTATTCCCATGTGGGTATAATGAGGTAGTGGAACTATTTAGTCTCACAGATATAGGAGAGTCCTTCATGTGTGACTCTTATTCATCTGGGAAGGTGAGTCTGATCTTCCCATTTATGTATTTGATGCTGAATTTGTCCCTTGCCTTTGGAAGCTGGAGCTCTGTACTGGATCAGGTCTTTCTTTCTTTTTTTCTAAATATATTTATTTATTTATTTATTTATTTATTTATTATGTATACAATATTCTGTCTGTGTGTATGCCTGCTGGCCAGAAGAGGGCACCAGACCTCATTACAGATGGTTGAGAGCCACCATGTGGTTGCTGGGAATTGAACTCAGGACCTTTGGTAGAGCAGGCAATGCTCTTAACCACTGAGCCATCTCTCCAGCCCCGATCAGGTCTTTCTTGTAGGATCTGTCCCACCATTGGCATGTCTTCACATTCTCTATTGGCACACTTGAAAGTTTCTGTCACTCCGTGCTATGATGAACAGGATCGCAGGAGGACTAAAAAGTGTCTGTAGAAAGCTTATTGATGGCCCCAGGATGCCTCCAGGGCACTGTGTCTCTACTTCTCCTATTTTCATCTGTTCATCTCCACAGGTTTCCCTATCCTTATTACAGCAAACACCAGGTTACACGCTGGTATGTATTTTCAACAGAGCTATCGGGAAGAATTTTAAGTGGATGGTATCTCTTTCTACCATACCTCTCAAATCTTCAATGAAGCCACGTCTTCCTCTTTCTAAATGTTCTCTGTCCTGGAGTTTTGGGCTATGAAGAATTGGGCCAGTGGATAGAAAGTTACTAATAAGATACTCATGTTCTCTACTTCAGACCTATTCCTTGCTTATGGGTACAAACGTCATTTTTTCCTTCAGTGATGAATAGCTGAAGTGAGAGATTGAGAAGTAGCAAGATTAGGCATTTATAGATTTTATGACATACATCAGACATTGAGCTTTTAGTTTATATGAACTTTGAATCTCTGGTTTACTGAAGTAATACCTGAAAGTCTCAGAGATACCAATCAACATCCCATGACATCTACAATAACCGACTCATCTTTACACTCATAGAGAAGTCTGCAGCCGTCTCAACACAGAAGTCTTTTAGCATAAATAATGTTTAGAGCTTTATATTCTGTAATAGTTTTCCATTTAGAGCAAATTGGTTAATCCCAAGATGATCTAGTGAAAATTTTCTGTCATCTCTCCATTTCAAACATCATTTCATCTCCTTATGATATGGTATACTTGCCCTGCTAAGTAAGAATCATTTGTCAGGGATTAGATACTGTCGCAAGTACTTTTGGCTTTGTCAATCATTTATTCCTTACAAAATCCCCCTGCTTACTAATTTTCTCAAGATTACACACACACTACACACACAGAGAGAGAGAGAGAGAGAGAGAGAGAGAGAGAGAGAGAGAGAGAGAGAGAGAAAGATTGCTGAGGCATTGACTCAAGGAAAATACTCTCAAGTCTTAGCTCTCTCACCTTGCTGTCCCTTACGGGAAGTTTGTAAGTGTTGCCTCTGGAGATGTAGAGTGATCCTCACCCTTGCTGCATTTTCGTTTTCAACTGAGCCTAATTTGAAATTTAACCATATTGCCACAAGCCTAGAAACTTAAATATAAACAACAAATACTTTTTACTTTAATTGACAAGTGTTAAAAAGCAACTCTACATTGTGATAGATTGAATATAGAAGCACAATACAAAAAAGGAAAGCTTCACATACTTCTAGTATATCATTTCCAAGAATCCACTCACTCAAATACAGGTTTGATATAACGACATTGCTTACGACAATTTCAGCATAGGGAAAAGAGACGGCATTGGCTCAGTGATGTTCAGTAACTCACAGCCACCTTTTTCCTCATGCAGACCAATTCCCTAACTAGTTTCTACTTTGCTTCTCAGCCAAATGTGTGCATTAGTTCCTCTGTTTAGCATATTCATTAATCATACTTCCCAAATTGAGCTCCCAGGATGATTAGTGGCTGAGAAGGCTTCTCTCTGCTCTGCTCATTTGTCCATTCTAATTAAATTTGAAACTTCATAGGAAAGGAACTAATGGAATAATCAGACAAAGGGATAGAAGCAGGTAGAAGGAAAGTGTTCTGTCCCTAATTCAGGACAATGTGTACTTCTTTGTGCTCCCTTTCAAGGCGGGATTTGCACTAAGCATCTTTTATCTTGCAGAAAGCAGACATTAAGTGCATGACAGAAAAACCCACAGACAAAATGTGGTAATTGAACTGGCCAAGCTTTGTTACTCTCATCCCAAGGCGAACTAATAGGATCCTAATATAAAAGGGACAGACTGAGTCAAGACAAAAGAGACGTAACTCCTCCAGCTAATACATCGAAAAAGGGTCAAAGTATTATTCAATTACATAATCTTCTTAAAACTTTTAATTAGAGACTGAATCACAGTTGCTTGTATGCCTGGAGATTCCTAGCACATCCAATAAAAAGGATGGAAGTACTGAAAATCTATGTGTGGTCTTTGTGTTTCCCTTTCTGAGTTTTCTTTCAGTTTGTCTTACAGATGAAAAGTTGGTTCCTTCTGTATTTGTTTGTTCTTCATAGAGAATTTGTTCATTGAACTTCATTGGGAGTGACTAGTTAATCTGGCCATGATTGTGTTAGTAATTCCAATTCAGTCAAAATAATCAAGTAATTTTTGAGAGAATGCTCAGGAAGTATGTGAGTTTTGACTATCTCAAGTGGATTATCACATGACTCAGCACAGTTCTCAATTCCCCTTAGATAAAATTTAATTTACATAAAATTTGCCTCTGTTTAGTACCATCATCTCTAAATAGAAACTGCCAAACAAAGAGATATGGTCTAGCCAGTCTGTCCACATGGTGGGGGTCATATCTCTTGACAAACCTAGGAGTCTGGAATGAGGCACACAACATACATATGGTGCTAATTCTAAGAAGCAATGACCTTCTTTTGTAAAATAAAAACTACATTTTGACATAGTTCTGGAAACCTTTAGCTAGAGTTTATCAAAATATGCAATCCATTTATTTTAATGTGTTCAATATATTCCCATTCTCTTTTGCTCTGATACTATGCTTTTAAATACCAGTTTTCTACATTAAGCATTCCTGAGTCCTTTAATTTTCCTTTAGCTTCATTGCTTCCAGCTTATATAATCATTGCATTTAGCTGGCAAATAAAATATATGATTATCTCAGTTAAAGAATTATAGGCAATCATTGTGTAGTAAATAATTCTTTGAATGAATGTTGTTTTGATATCTTAGCTCTAAAATCATATTTAGATTGCCAAGTTAAAACTTTAAGTTTTGGTAAGACTTTAAAAAATAGACTAGTTTTTTAAATATATCCATGTAATCATGACTAAGGACACATTTCTATTTATATTTACTTGTTATCTGTTTGGTACATCACTGTCGTCAGAGTCTTAGTGATTATGAAACCTGCAAGTTAAACTCATGATAGTCTTGTAACATATGACTGCATAGCTTGGGTAGGGCAGAGGCACGTAAAATCTTCACTCACAATTCTCACACTAGTTTAGACTATCTGGCAGATGTTAGCTGTATTGGTTTTGCTCTGCCTGGAGGAGCACATGGCTGGAAGCAGAAATAAGCAGATGCTGGATCCATTTTCACCAGCAATCTCCCCTCTTCCCTTGAATTATTCCAAAATGTCCTCAGCTTTGTTACATTAGTTCTCAAAACTTCATAAGATTTTTTTAAAAAAATAAATATTTTATTGATGATTTAGTAAGGGAAATCACACTGTCAATGCCATCTTAAGCATATTTTGTTCAGTAAACACATGTTCTACCCCAAGTTTATCAGTTATCCCAACTACCTTATTTTTCTATGTATACCACTTAAAAATTTCAATATTTTCCTTTATTGGTTTAAGCAATTTTGTCTACCTAGTTCGTTTGTCAGAGAATAAGTCTTGGAATAATAAATATTTCTTGCTCTTTAAGCAATCACATTTCAAGGTTCATAACAAAGCTTATTTAAATATAAATTCGATGTGTTAATCTCATTAAATTAATCAAAATGTAATATTACTCAGATGAATAAGAAACAAATTTTGCCCCAAGGAAAAAGCATTGCTCTGGATGATATTTATATAATTCTTCTAGGGAGATAAGATTAGAGGTAATTTCCAGATTTAAAAAAAGGAATACGTGAGTAGGACATGAAAGGTAAAAGGATATTCTTTGAATATTTTTGTTCTTTATGGTTTCTAATAGTAAGTGAAAGTAAAATCCATATTTGAGGAACAGATAAAATCTCTTAGGAATATGACCTTCATCTCACTTAATTTGAAAGCATCAGGAATACTTAACTTGAACTATTTCTTGTAAATATCTGTAGTATAGGAAAATGAAGCTAAGGTATATCCAATTAAAAGCCAAAGAGTCAATCTACACTTGCGTATCTAAGAACTTTTAATCAAGAGACACCAAACAGATCAATTCTACCACTATATCCAATCAAACATTTCTTCTGGCTTACTTCTGTTTCTCTCTGTAAAGTCTTGCCCTTGTATTCTCTCATCATAGTTGAAAACTACTTTCTGTTTGAAGTTGCCTAATCTATGAATCTTTATTTGCTCAAATAAACTTGTTGAAAATTTTCATGATTCTATATGTGTGTGTGTGAAAGAAGAAACTATATTCATTTAAATCAATTTACTCTTTGGAGATTCATATAGGCATATAATACATTCTGGCCATATTTATCATTCATATTTTCTTACCTTCCACTATCAAAATCCCTCAACAACTCCCTGGATAACAATATAACTTTTTGTTTGGTGACCTATTGCGTTAAGTCAGTGGCACCTTCATGTGCATGGATTTGGAGCTACCTATTGGATCACAAATAACTCACTACTGGCTACGTCTCTGAGGATAATAATTCTCCATCCCCCAGCAGATAACTGAAGGGGACAGAAGCCCCAATTAAAGTTTAAACAGTGTGATGCCCGCATAGACATCAGAAATGAATAGGCTAAAAATGACTGGCCTGAACATTTGAGAAAAACACAGTAAGAAATGATTTAATCCATTGTATAAACGTTTCTTTCAAAATACTGTATTTGTGTGTTTATATAAATATGCTGTGAGATCAGAGGTGCATGTCTTCCCCTGCCTGTATAATGTGTGCTGTATCTGCCCATGGTTCCTCATCTTTTTTTACTCTTCCTGTTTTCCACAACCCCACTTCACTGTATTCAGAACTTGAACATCACATCATCAACTGCTATTAGTACTCCACAGAGGATTCAGGCACCATGAGCCCCTTCCTTGTTCATTAATTTAATACTGTCAGGTATAATCTTGAGCAGTTCCTGTATGGGTAACCTGTATATGCACCACAGTTGATATGTGTTCAGAAGTGCTATGTCAAGTTCTCAAGTGCAAAGTCACAAGTAGCTTTGTTAAGGCTAGAAGACAGTATTTCACTGACCCCCCTCATCATAGTCCAGTCCTTACAGTCTTGCCACTCTTTGTTCCATGATGTTGCTTGAGCTGTGAAAAGGGTGGTTCTGTTGAGGTCTGAGTGCTCAATAGTTAGATGTTCTCAGCACATTTGGCTATGAGTTTCCATATTAACTGCCTTTTTTTGGTGAAAAGTGAAGGTGTAAGTCATGAACAAGGCCACACCAGTTTGGAGTTATGATTAATAGGGTGTTATTTATTTAAAGGGGAAAACTTACAGATCACCGTCCCAGACAACAGCCATCTGCACAACCAGGAAGGGAGTCTAGTCTCCAGCGGAGCAGGAAGTGAAGAGAGGGAGCAGAGGAAATAGCCGCTTTTTTAAAGGGAGAGAGACCACGCCCCAATGGGCTGGTATCACAGCAGCTATTGGTTGGAGGGGCGGAAGGACCTCCCGCAACAGAAAAGATTTACCAAGGCTTAGAGCAACCGTAGTACATGACCAATTAATAAAACAGGAGTAATATATACACTCCTAGCACCTATTACCTTTTCAGTCACAGATCTTTGTCCATGTTCACAGTACTTTGCATAAAACCTCCTGTGGCCTCAGCATCTCCCCCCCAAATAGTCATTGGTTACACACCTACCAGTGATGCCTCTACTGCAACAGAAGGCACACCTTGCCCTGCAAGTTAATATTATAGCATGTAATGTTCACAGGTAGGTAAGATCATTTATGGTTTTTCTCCTCTTTCAGTGTGCACATCACCTTCCAGCACTATGAAAGCTAATCAGTGAGTAAATTTCTAGATTTAACCCAGCATCATTTCTTTAGGTCTATATCCAAAAATACATGGTGTCTTCAGCAACAGGGTCTCAATATCTAGTTCTTGTCAGGACCTAAGAAAAATGTGTCAGGAGCCACAAGACTTGTTTGGGGAACAATGCCAGAGAATAGTACGAGTGGCACTCCTTGTGACAAAACCCCTGGAGGTAAGGACCTGTGGACAGGTCATAATTCTGAGCATGACCCCTGGAGGATGTGTGCTATGTGCTCTTTCTCTCTTTCACTGTGCTAGCCATCCTGATGGTCTGAATGAGTCACAGTGTTATGCAGTTACATATTTACATTACTGTTATGGAAAAAAAATGATTTCTAGTACAAGAATTTTAAAGAAATATTATTAAATGATGGCATCTGGAATTAATGTGAACATTATAAGAACAGGGAATGAAGCAGAATTATAGAGACCTTCCGATCCCTCATTTTTAATAACTGTGCCAATACCCCGAGAAGTTAGGGGAGATAGATGAGGACTAGAGACAAACAGTGCTCATTATTAAGAGCAAGTTTTCAGATTATGTTACGTATAAGATAAATGGAAAAACTCGGTATGCCTTCAAAGGCGTTGGAGGAGTACAGAATTTAAAATGGGTTAATCCAGCTGGGGTTGGTGAGTTGATCATGAGAACCCAGACTCTACCAGATGTAAATATTAACCACAAGAGATAAAAGTATCTCTCACCTTGCATGATACTGTAACAGCACATGCTGCCAACTGGGTAGATTGTTCTGTCTGCAGGTGTGCGTAGTAAGAAAAATTCCTTTTAAGATTGCAAAATTCTTATGCCTCTGGCGATAGAGATAGAGTTCAAAAAGGGTAATAATTACCCCTGGGAGAGTTGGGAAATGGGAGGGAAAAGAGGCAGTGAGCAAACTGGCAATTATTGCAACCATATTCAGAAACCTAGAGAGTAAAAACTGTTTGCAACACAGTGCAAATAAACCAGTGAAAAGGTATAAATCAAGACAGCTCAATCTATCTGGGGCCACTTGTTTGAACAACAATAGAGGGTCACAATCCTTTCTTGGTGTCAATACAACACACCTGTCCAAGGTCATCAAATTTGTCTGTAGCAAGGCTATCATTTGAAATTAAGGTAACTTTTATTGTTTGGGGATCTTTGGTGCCTTTGTGACCAACAGCTCATGAGAAGGTATGCCACATGTATTGGTAACTTTTCAGTTGCTGTGCTAAAATATGACTAAAAGTAACTTAATGGACAAAGAGTTCAGGAATTACAGTTCCTGAGGGATAAGAGTCCATCATGGTGTGGGAAGTATGTCAGTAGTAGACAATGGAGAGATCACATCTTCAATTAAAAATGAAACCCACAGATTCTTTGCAGAGAGAGCAAATTGGAACTAGAATGAGGCTATCAACTCTTAAAGCTTGCCCTCAGTGATGTACTTCCTTCACCAATGACACCTTCTAAAGGTTTAGAACCACTCCAAGTAGCACCATTAAGTGGAGACCAAGTGTTTAAATATGTGAGCCCATGAGGGACATTTATAATTCAAATTACCGCACCATACCTGACAGGCTGAAGGTGAGGCCAAAGTGATACATGAAACACATTGAAAGTCCAGCATCATTGGGAGCTCTAGGAAAGTGGGGCCCAACTTTGTAACAAGTGAGCTACCCAGAGAAGTAGAATACCAACTAGCAAACTACTTGGAATAGTTATTGATAGTAGTTATTTTGTATTCATTTCAGGTGACTATTCATTTTGCTAAAATTATTTTTTTTATTTTTAATATAATTTTTTATTGAAAAAATATTTCCGCCTCCTCCCCGCCTCCCATTTCCCTCCCTGTCTCCCTTTTCCCTCCCCCTCCTCCCTCTCCTCTCCCCCTCCCCCCACTCCTCTCCCCCTCCCTCTCCAG
>NW_026068229.1:543526-592825 GCF_014885135.2 Alexandromys fortis
CCCACCCCCAAGATCCCATTTTTTGCCTGGCAATCTTGTCTACTTCCCATAATCAGGAGGATAGCTATATGTTTTTCTTTGGGATCACCTTCTTATATAGCTTCTTTAGGAAATCAAATTATAGACTCACTGACCTTTATTTATCTCTAGAAACCAATTATGAGTGAAATTTTTCATGGCTACCTTTCCTTTTCTAGCCTGTCTTCCTTCTGTTTCTGAAATTGTTCACATTGTAGAATAATGCTATTCTTCTGAAAGCACGGCTCTCCATTTACTCAGATCAATATACACAGAATGAATGCTAATGCAAAGTAAATAACAGTATCTAAATCCAAGTAGCTATAAGGAAATTCAAGTGCTTTCTTCATTCTTTGTCTTTATTTATTTATTAATTCATAAATATTTACTGAGTAATTACTGGGAAATGACCCTCTGGTTTTATGTGTACCTAATCAGTATATTTTACTTTTACAATTTACATGAAGTTTTACATTGCTTGTTGAAAGAATTATTAAGAGTTTTATAAATTCCATTTTATAACCAAGAAAGTACACAAATTGTAGCTGCATGAGTTCTTATACCTGATAATCTGATGATTGACATAATATAGAGTTAAAACCAAGATTTGAGTTGGATATGTTGGCTCATTCCTATACACTACTCTATCTTCTGTTCAGTAAGAATGCCAGTTTCTTAAAATAAATTTATTGAAGTGTTAATCTTACGGTTTCAATGAAAGATCATGAATAAGCCCAATTTGATTTTCTTGTTACTTGTCATGAGAAAACAATGAAAGTTATGTGGAAATTTCTATACTCATTGGAAGTATTAAGATACTTTTCTACTGCAGCGTGAAAATGCCCTAAGGAAATATTTGTCATTTTTATAGTTTATCCCCAAGGTTGTGCCTTTTTACCCTTAAGAATTCACTAGAATGACTTGTTCAGACACATCGACATCAAATCACTTCTGCACCATTGCAAAGCTCCTGTTTATTCTCCAGATCCCAGGGGGAAAGAGTGACATTGACTGCATTTAGTAGACTGAGAGAGTGCTCACAGGTACCAATACTTATTTAGCATAACCAGATTCAGGCTCACTTAAGCCTGTGAACTAAAAGGTCATCCAACTGAAAATGTCTTCCATTTGTTTTTATTATTCCCCTGTCTAGAACTATTTTGTAGCTCATACATACAATGAGCCCATGATAAAACAGCATTCATTGGCAGCTTGTGGTATAATGCTTTTGCATTCAGGCTTCTTTAGCTTTGCACTGAAGATTACTTTACAATTTAAATATAATAGATTGCCTGAGCTACTTCAGTATGAAAATTGTAAGTTCAGAATGCAGCTAGAAATATTCTTCATGGCATATTCTATCACTAGTTTCATTTCATGATATGGGTAAAAATAATCTTAAAGATTATCTTATTGCTTTGTGGTCTATAGTAGCCTTTAATTTTTGTTACTTGATTTATTTATTCTCATTTATTCTATGGACATTAATATTTAATGAAATTAAGTAATGATTTAGTAATACACAAAACAGAGCTGACTTCTTTTTAGAGAGGCAACTTAATTATAAACAGGGGAATTATAATTTTGACATAGGTATTAAACAGTGCCTACATAACCAGGCACTTTAAGCAATAATACAAGTGTAGTGCAATTATACTCATGAGTTTAAGTGTAGATTATAAATGCTTACTGGACAGTCACTAAGTAAACTGGTGTCTTAAGCATAATTTCTGTTTGTGTCAAGATGTAAATGACATTGTTCCTACCCTTGAGGATGTTATGGTTATAGGGTGAAGACAAAAGCAAATGTGGATGCTGGCCATGAATCTTGTTGAGTGTGTGAAGGGAAACAAAGTCTTGGAAGAATGAAGAAGTTATTGTCAAATGTAGTCAGGGTCTGAGGACTCACAGTGACTTCCAAACTAAGATACCAGGATAGTTAGAGTTTACAACAACACCTTATGACATTTCAGTGCTACAAGTAACTTGCAGAAATAATAATAAGATCATGTCATACAATTTAAAAACTGCTATACATCACAAATTATAATGGAGGGAAGGAGAAACATTGAAAACACTGACATTTTATTCCAGTGGAAGGAACCACTAATATATAAAAAGCTCTTCATTAGGACCGGGAGGTGACTTGATTGATAAAATGCTACTTGTTAGGAAATTCAAAGAACATTCTTCAGTTTAAACAAATAAACTAAGATCATAAAATGTCATTTTAATAATAAATACAACTGAAAAACTGAGAAGTATAAATGACAAGCACAATAGGAATAAGTTTTAAGTAAAAATATAATAATTTTAAAGGTGAGTTAAACATTGTGAAAGTCAAAAAATGAGTTTCCAGAAGATCTACTAAGAAGAATAAAAACAAAATGAACTTTTAGAAAAAATTTTTTTAAGTATACTAAGAATTAAATATATGAGTAGCTTTTGGCTTAGGAATACTAATGTTGGAAATGTATTTTAAGATAAATAATTAGCAATTAGACAAAGATTGAGACCAAAACTATAAAGATATAAATGACTTAAAATGGAGTAAATAATCATTAATTATTTTGGAGCATATTACAAATTTTATCATAATTGTGTTTATATAATAATAATCCAAACTTATTTTTTAATTTTTAAGGTTTTTTTTCCAGAATCTCACACACTAGTATTGATTTGTATCATTTCTACCATTTTCTATCCTCTGACAAACTCCTTTCATGTACCCTCAAATCAAGCACTATAGACTCTTGTTGCTCTTGGCTGCCTCCCAGAACTTGAAGCTAAGACCCTGCTGATAAAGACACCACATCCTTCAGAACGGGACTTGGAATCAGTCTGGAATTTACCTTGAAGTCTCCTCTCTGAGGACTAGCTCTCAAAGAACTGGAAAGTGCTATATAAGCTTTCAATGGAGAAAAGCAATCAGCCGTCCTACCCAAGTATAAAACCTGTGCGCCACAACAGTGACCAGTCTAACAAGTATGTACAAGGGCGCAAAAAGTTACTTACGTTTCGGGGTAAACAATGGCTGTCTAATTTGAGCAGGGCTCAGGGACTATTCAATACTGTGCTTTTAAATTGAATAAACAAATAATATTTGGAATATCTGATGGAAAACTCTGGAACTATCAAAACTATTTTGCACATTTTATGCCACAAGTATAAGTGGAACAAATTCCCAAACTAGAAATAGTACAATCTACTTAAAAGTATTAGATATTCACAAGCATGGAATTCCATGAAAAATATCAGAAATATAGTGACATTTTAGATGGTTTATGTTACATCTTGTTTAGTTCCTACTGCTTTCTTGAAATAAATGCCTATTGCTTATATAATAATCTAATATATTCAGGCTAAAAAATGAAAATTTTAAAGAAGTTTTACCACTTTCAGTTATTCTATATTGTCACTATATTTCCAATGAAAATTCAACAAATTGATAGTAGTGGTTTATTGCTAAGAGTAATCAAATATCTATTCAAAAATATTTGCTTTAAAATTCCAAGGGGAAAGATTTATTTTCTAAAACATAGCTGCACAGAATACATCATATTAGGAAAAGAAGGAGGCAGTGAAAGAGTAAAATATAGTTATTAACAAGAGTAACAAGGAAAACCACACAAAACACAAATAAGGGAAATCGCTTCACTTGTTGCCTGTGATCTCTATACATTTATTTCTTATTGCATTCTTTAAACTTTGGGTTTTCGCTATCATCTGATTGAATGGTTACATTTTTTTGGAACCAAGATTTAAAGTTACCTACATTCATTCTAAATATATACTTTTTGTTTGTTTTGTCATGTTGTTGATAGACAATCTGCAATTGATCGATAATAAACAATCCAATACCTTGAACCAAAAGCTATGGGAATAAACATAATTTAAGATGAAGCAATTCTGAATGATTGTTAATTTCATGTTACAATTACAATTGTAAACTATGATTCCTTTGAATGTTGAAACTTATTATTTGAGTAGAGTGTCATGAGATTTGAAGTTATGGGAAGATTCAACTGGAAATTGAAAGCCAGTAGGAAAGCATGTTAGTTGAAGCACGTTGAAGTGGAAAGTACATCTCAGTCTTTCAAAAAAAAGTGATTTTCTCAGTGTTGAGAAGATATCCACAAAGGAATTACACAATGTCCCTGGTAGTCTACTTTTAACTTTAAACATTTCACAGCAAGAATTTATTGATTTAATTACATTCTCAGGTACAATTTTAAGCTTACTTATAGAAAGATAATCTTAACTTTGTTTGCCCCATGCCTAGCACTTCTTTCTCTATGTCTAATTTCTAATCAAATAGTCTTCTCCAAGATCCTCTGAAATATAGAAGTTTATTCTGTTTATTCTGTGAAATATATATATTTATATTAACTACCATCCACTATATATATATTTATATTAACTACCATCCACTATATATATATATATATATATACATACATATATATATACACGTGTGTGTTTTTCTGATGAGGATTGTCATGTACACACACATATACACATGTGTTGTGAGGTACATATATATGTTTGATACACACACATATATATATATATTAAAAGTGGTAGCATTTGTGTTTAAGAGGTTAAGTAAGTTCCACAGAATTAGAAGCATGAGCACCAAGGGGTTAACCAGCTACTTTCTGGTTATATTTAAGCCCACTACACAAGATAAAGTCCATACGTGGCCTCATTATCAGGCTAAGAACCTATAGTTAGCAGATCATAGGTCCTACACAGTAAGAAGTTACTACTATTCTCTGTTAAAAGGACATAGTATTAAAGCAGCTCTTAATGACTTATCATTATAGCCATAGATCTATGTATCTCACAGCCTTCATCAGAGAAGTTTCTTATTATAGTGAATGGTGATCAACACTAAGAATCATACCTAACCAAAGTCCCTAACAATAAGAAATTGCAGATTTCTCAGCAATCCATTGCAAAGGAGATAGAAGAAAGAATGTAAGATCCAGAGGCACTGATGGGTGCCAATGAAACAGTGTCTGATGGGGAAAGCAAGGCACCTATCCTCATGAACTTACAGTGGTGGTGACGGCATTCACAAAACCTGTGCAAACCCAAGCCAGAACAAATCTGAGCATGTGTTAATCCCACACATGTAGAGCAATGTACTACTGTAAATTCACTGTAGCCTTCCTTACCAACTTGAGCTCTAGATGGTATTTGGGTAGGTTTCACACCCCAGCTATCGTAAATAGTGCTGTAATGAATGCAGGAAAGTAAAGCTTGCTCCTGGATCCTGACATAAATTTCTATAGATCCTTTACCAGATATAGGATTATTGAGTCATATGATGGTCTCGAATTTGACTTGTATAGGACACACACAACATTCTGCACAGTGATTGGACTATGAACTTTAATTCTTTGTACTAAGACTATAGAAGAGATCTGCCTTCATCTTACACACACACACACACACACACACACACACACAGAATCTGTCCTTTTGGTAATTGTGATTGTGTCAGCAGTGATGGGTATTAGAGGATATTTGATAGATGTTTTATTTTTATTTGCAATTCCACAATGTTCTCAGTATTGCTTCTCAGGCACTTGTTGGCTGTTAAGTGTTTCATTTCTGGAAAACTGTCCCTTGGAGTCATTATCCCATTTTGCAATCATTTTTTTTAAAACTACTAAATTGTACCGACCAGTACATTTTCTTGTTTGTGTACATTTTGTAGATTAACTCTTTATCAGAAAAGTCTTTCTCCTTTTGCGGTTTGGCCGCACAGTTCGTAATTTCATCTGTTGTGCAGAAGCCATCCTGCCTGCAGCCTTCTCACTGCAACGTTGCTGGCTTTGTCGCTTCTGTCCTCGGTGTCACGTCCGTGAAGCTATTACCACGACTATTGTTACAAAGCTTCTTCTCTGTTTTTAAAGACTTCAAAATGTTCATGTCTCGTGTTCAAGTTTTAAATCTAATATGATTTTTTTCTGTCTAAAAGCAGAATACGACTTAATTTCTTCCTTGGGGGGGGGGTCCAATTTCCCCATCACTATGTGTTGGATAAAAATCCTTTTGTCAGTTTGCATTCTTGACGTTTAGGCAAAAAAATCGACTTACTGTAGAGTTCGAATTTCTGAAATTATTTGTTGACTCTCCTGTTGGTTTCATTACCCTATATGCTAGGCATTGTGCAAATACCACGCTCTTATCACCACTGTGGGTTTGAACTTTATTTTAATGTCAAAATGATGTCTCCAGGTTTTATCTTTTTAATCAATATTGTTTTGGCTAATTGTGATCTTTTATAATGGCACACAGATATGATAATTGTGTTTGCTATTAATATTTCTGCAAGCTACTTTTCTGAATTACACATTTATTTTAATGATTTTTTTCCATTTATGTTTATGTGCCGTGTGTGCAGGTGCCTGTGGAGGCAGGGATAAAGCATTGTTTCCCTGGAGCCGAAGTTATGAGGGCTGTGAACTGCTAATGGGGGTCCTCAGAGACAAATCCTTGTCCTGTGAAAGAGCAGCAAAAGGCTTTTATTGTTTCTGCCGATAGTTTCTGGCAGTATACATTATTTAACAATATTAAATCTGCACATATTACATATTGTATGTAGCACATTTTCTTGTTTGTGTTTTATTTAAGCTTTTTCATAAATGCGGTATACTCTTAAGTCTACAAATCTTTTACCTCATTAGTCAAGTTTGTTTTTTGGAATTCTTGGATGCAATTATGTCTAAGATTGTTTTCCTATTTTTTTGAGACATATCCTTGTTAGAAATGCAACTGATTTTTAAAATTTGTCAGTGTTGTTGAATTTCTGCACTAGTTTAACAGTATTTGGGGAGGAGGTTTAAGTTCTTTTTGTATATTTGATGTCATTTACAAGCAAGGGAAATTTTACTTCTTTTCCAGTTTGATTCTTTTCCATTCATTTTCTTACCTGGATCCTTTAGTTATGACTGCAGGTGCTGGAGTAAAGGGAAGCAGTGAACCTGGGCCTCTTGCTTTGAGACTCAGCATGTAGAGAACCTTTTGAATTTTCACGCCTCAGCGGACCTCTACCAACTCTCTCCATTCCTGAAAAGAAGCTGAAAAATGAGAAGTGAAATCAAATGTACATCCCAGAATGAAATAGTGAATAACTAAATACATGAAGTGCTGATAGATGCTACCACTTGGAAGAACCTAGGAAATGGTATGCCAAGACACAGAAAACCTTAAAACCTTGTTTCATGACTTACACAAATAAGGCATCTACTTTAGAGACAAACATAGATATGCATAAGGAAATACGTAATTGTGGGGAGCTGCGAGATCTGTTGAGAGTAAATGTGAACTGACAGAGTTTCTTTGTAAAATGCTTAAATTATTCTAAAAACATTAAATGTTGATTTAGTTATTACCATGATGCTATTATTTTAAATAAACTTTCTTCTTCTTGAAATTATTTTTCTTGATATCTAAAACTGATCCATTTCCCTCAAGGCACTAATAACAGAAAATACGTGCAATATTTAACAATGCAGCATGTATAATATTTATCATGTTCACATGGATCTGGTATATGCATAAGTAAAACAGTGGTCAGAGACATGTGTAGTGTATCTCCTCTATACACCTGATCCCTGCTAAAAGCTTCAGCTTTGTCGTCTCAGTTCTTTTTGCAGTCATACACAATCAAGTTTCAGTGTTTTTGCATCTAAGAGGATTAACATTTGTGAAGATCAAGTAGTCAAGATGGTGTTGAAATGCTGTCCATCTAAAGTTCATATTTTTATATACTATTCTGCTTCTGACACAAAGGATGAATATATTTCATATAATTTCCTTCATCCACAAACAAGTAAATTTCAAAATGTGGCATATTGTTGGCAAGAATAAATACAAACTTGTATTGCTTTATTAAATTTTACACCAACAAAATGGTAGAATTTTATACTGCCAGACCTCAGATTTTATGTTTTTAATTCACACCAAATGAAAACATGAGTTTGACAGCCTCTGTAAAACATGTCCTGTGCAAAAGTGAAATAGGAGAGTGACCTGGAAGAAACTCACGTCAGAGGATTTTATGACCCAGCAGCTGAGCATTGACTTCACCCATGGCAAGAAATAGACAGGGTAGCTGAAAATGTGAGAGCTCCAGAGTGCTTGCCTATGACCTAACTGACAGGAAGATATAGGGCTAATGGTATAGCAAAGTGCATAGAAAACTATCGTGTGAGAATCAGTTTTAAATGCTGAGACACAGAGTTGTGTAAATATTTTGAAAACATTGAATTACTTATAATTAGCTATCCTGAACATCTACGTGTGTGTGTGTGTGTGTGTGTGTGTGTGTGTGTGTGTGTGTGCTTCCATATGAAGCTGAAAATTATCCATCAAGATCTGTTAAGAATTATGTTGGAATTTTGATGTGGGGTTTCAGTGACTCAATAGATTACTTTTGGTAGGATGGCTATTTTTACCATATTGATCCTTCGGATCTGTAAGCATGGGGGATCTTTCCACCTTCTGATATCTTTTTCAATATCTAAAAGTTTTTATTACATAAGTCTTTCACATGGTTGATTAGAGTTGCCCTAAGATATTTAATGCTATTTGAGGCTATTGTGGAAGGTAATGTTTCCCTGAATTCTTTCTCAGTTTGTCCTTTGTTTCTAAAAGAAAAGCTACTGATATTCTGAGTTAATATTTTATCAGATTCCTGGTAAAATTTTTAGGGTTACTTATGTGCACAATCATATCATCATCATCAAATAATGATATTTGGACTATTCCTATCTGTATCCCCCGGTCTCCTTCAACTGTCTGATTGCAAGTTTTAAATTGTAGAATAAAAGATACAAAGAAATTTGCTGTTGCTCTCAGTATATAAGATGTTTTTAATGTGTGCTTATAATGCATCAGATATTACTTTTAGTATATGTCCCCTTAATACATGACCAGTTAAACTGTGTCTGTACTCTGACACACAGAAACAAGAAAATAAGAAATGTATTCTGCTTTAAGTCTCTCCATATGATTTCTTTGTAATTTGCAATAGATGAAGGAAAACTAATACAAAATTCGTCACCTGCAAGTGAAGCGCTACTAAAAATGTGGCGACTGTCTTAGTGGCCATTAGAACTGGAGAAAATAGTAGTGAAAGCACAATTGTGTTTCACTGGATCACTGAGAATGTTTCTGGGGAGTTTCAGAAGGAAACAGGTGTGCTTTTAATCTGACAACAAAGAGGCTGTGGCAGCTTCCTTTTAGTTATGTACAAAGTGTTACTTACAAGCAGTGCAAGTGCGTTTAGTGAGGGCATTTCCAGTTGATGCGCCACAAGTGTCCTTGGATATTTTCATACTGAATACACTATAATTTTAAAGTGAATCTCCTAAACGACAGAGAGGGAAGCTAAGCATGGTCCACCAGAGGATCTAAAGCTATGATTCTGTCACCATTTCCTAAAATCAAGAATTTTACTTTAGTTGAATCTTTGAAAGTTTCTTTTATTCTTAAATCATGCGTATGTGTTTATGCATGTATGGATGTGTGCACTACCTGGCAGAGGTCGGAGATACTAACAGTCAACTAGAGCTGGAGTTACTGGCCGCTATGACTCCCATCGCAACCCCCTACCCCATGGATGCTTGAAACAAAAACTGGCCTCTGCCAGCCCAGTACTAATACTTGAATTCCTCCTCAGTCAGAAAACCTGAAAACCTAAAACTCTTTGCAGATTGGATTTACCTCCCAAGTTCATCCCAACAAAATCTGAGTCTTTAGGAGACTTAAGTCTAGTGTCTATCAAGGATTTGGGCAAGAAAATGGAAGGGAGACAGTGTTAGCGCTGGGATTTGTAGAGGTGGCTTTTGTCTAAAGGAGTGGAACCAGTAATCTTCCTGAAAGACTTTGACAGTTTTGAATGAGAATGGCCTCAATAGGCTTATATATTTGAATACTTGGACCCAGTTGGTGAAATTATTCAGCAAGGATTAGGAAGTATGATCTTGTTTGAGAAGGTGTGTCACAGGGTGCCAGTCTTTAAGATCTTAAAAGGCAATGCTCTTAACCACTGAGCCATCGACGAGGGAGGGGGACTTGATCAGGGGAGGGGGAGAGAAATGGAAGGCGGTGGCAGGGAGGAGGCAGAAATCTTTAATAAATAAATAAAAAAGAACAACAACAACAAAAAAATAAAATAGCCTAACATCTCTTAAAAAAAATCAAAAACAAACAAACAAACAAAAGATCTTAAAAGGCTTGGGTCAATCCCAGAATTCTTTCTGTTTCTTGCTTGTGGTTCAAATGTGAGTTGTGAGCTGTCCTTGAAGTCATGTTTTGCTCTGTCCTCAGAAACCATAAGTTCAATCAAATGTTTTATTTTGTAACAAAGCATTGACTTGGCCATGGTGTTTTGTCACAACAATAGAAAAGTAACCAAGATAAGAATATACAAAGTTATTGAGAAAGTTGTTTTAGCATACTGGTGGAGTGAAGGGCACTGTTGGATTTCCGTAGGCTGTTAGAACATCTGATCTCTAGTTGAAGACACTGTTTAGGAAGGTTGGCAATTTCTAGGAAGTGGCACTTCACTGGACGAAATGGGTAATTGTGAGGTGGGCCTTGAGACTTTTTTTTTTTAACCTAACCCTACTTCTTGTTCACTTTCTGCTTCCTGAAAATATCTGCAATGTGACTAATTAGTCCTTACTCCTGCCACTATGGCTTCCATGCTTGCTGCCATGTATTTGCCCCCATGGTAGGCTGTTTCCCATTGGAAAAATAAGCCAAAATAAATCCTTTCTTCTGTAGGATGTATTTCTCGGAGCATTTAAACAGAGTGAGGAGAAACTTAGAAAGGGGCAGAAGAGTATAAATTAAAAGGAGGTTATTTCACCCTGAAGGACTTCAGGAGAAAGCAGAGAAGAAAACTGCTTTCCACAAACTCATCTCAGTGTCCCAGGAAAGAGGACAGAGTGGGCAGCAGAAGAGCCCCAAAGAGAGTGTTAGGAAATGATAGAAATGGCACACATCTCAAAACCCCAATGGTTTTTTTTCCTCCAGGGTTCTGTTTTTAAAATTGATTTTATTGAGCTTTACATTTTTCTCTACTCTCCTCCCATTCAACCCTCTCCCATGGTCCCCATGCTCCCAATTTACTCAGGAGATCTTGTCTTTAATTACTTTCTATGGAGATTAGATCCATGTATGCCTCTCTTAGAAACCCTAATCTTATGTCCATGGTTCTTTGGAGATGTTACCTTCCTCTTGTTTTCTTATGTTCCATTCTGGAGTTAAAAAAATATCAAAGTGTTATAACATGTCTTTTCTTTAGTTTATAGTGGGGAGGAGGGAGATTTGGGTCATTGAGTTCTCCGGTTAACAGATGTAGGGGAACTTTTCCCCAACAGCCTTACTGACATATGTCTGATCTGAATTTAGGTTTTGTACGTTTATCTGGTGAGATATGAGATTTTCATCTTTGAATGAATGGTGTAATAGGTTGAGGCTAGGAAATAGGGAGATAATTGAATGTTTTGCATTTGGAGACATATGAGTTAATGTGGGCCAGAGGTTAGACTGTGGAATATGAATAGAAAATGGATTTCTATGGTGTGTAAGTTTTATAAACTTATTCACTTCATAGAAAAATGTTCGTTTCACTTTTAATGTCATCTGAGAAAAAGCCTGACTACGTATGTTAAATTAAAAAATATATTTACTTAATATAAAATTTTATGTATATGTGTGCTTGTCTGTGTGGAGATATAAGCATATGAATGTGGGTATCCCTAAAGGCCAGAAGATGTCTTGTGGTTCCTTGGACATGGGTTTACAGGAGTTTGTGAGCTATTTAGCATCAATACTAGGAACAAAACTGAGGTCCTCTGTGAGATCAGTGTATACTCTTAACCCCTGAACCATTCTTCAGTCCCATGTATGTTAATATTGGCTAAAGACATAGTTTTTTTAATAATTTTTTTAAATAAAAAAGTTTTATTTTTCAAAAGATTGTGGTGTTCTTAATACCACAAGTAATCTAATTGTTTTCCAGAAATGCCTTTCTGACTCTTGTGTGAAATTATTTGCTGTTAGAGAGTAGAGAGACAGATGTAGGTGCTGTCAAATTACAGAAATTAGCCATCAGGGATTGTATGACCTGCAGAAAAACAGATCATTGCAATGACCATCTCAGGGATCATATGACCTGCAGGAGAGGAGACCATCACAATTACCTGCATTTGTTGAGCAGACAAAACTCATAATAGAATGGAATTTAAAATTTGAAACTTTCTCAAAGCACAGCATTTCTCCCTATCCTCATTTCTCTATTTTTCTGCCTTCCTTATTGCCTTCATCTTTTTCTTCGTTATTTCCCTCCTCTCTCCTTTATTTGCTCTTATTTTTTGCTGGTGGTTACAACTGTTGTAAATTCATGACTGAAACAGTCATGTCAGGTACAGAAAGAAGATTTTTAAAGCACTTCTTCGTACATCCTTTTCACCTCCTTCTCCACACTCTTTTACAATGTTCCCTGGGTCTTAGGAAGGATATATAGATGTCTCACTTAATGCCAAGTAGTCAAAAGTCACATACATGGCCAGTTGTGATTCTTTGCTTTGACTATCACCCAATGCAAAAGATGGCTTCTCTGACTAAAATCGAGGGCTACACTTCTCTATGGGTATAAACATAAATATTTAGAAGACACTTTGGCCACATGTGCATTTATCAAGCTTTTATCTTAATTAACTTTAATTTTTAACTTGACATAATCTAGCATTATTTAAGATGACAAATATCAACTGAGAAATTTCCTAGATCAAGTTGGTGGCCTTTGGGCACAGCTGTGTGGGACTGTTTGGTTACTAATCTCATATTTTTGGTTGTGAGCCTAGCCTTTAATGGCTGAGCCATATCTCCAGCCCTGGTTATTAATCAAAACCATACTGTGATTCCCCTTACCATGGTCAACATTTTCCTTAGATTGGTGGTCCTAAGCTATATAAGAAGATTATCAGAGTGGTTGACAAACCCAGTATCATTTTGTTAGAAAAAAACTGATTTTTCCTCTTTCAGCAGGTACAAGTCATAGTAGTTAGGTTGCTAATATTTACCCTAGTGGCTAGGTTTTCATTCATTGATATTTTTCATCCATATTTTAAAACTGTAAAAGAGTAAAATATAATAAGATAAAACAAAAACTCTCAAGTCAAAGTTAGACGAAGAAAACCAACAGAAGGAAAAGAGCCCAAGAAAAGGCAAAAGAATCAGCATTGCCCTTGTTCACATACTCAGGAATTTCATAAGAATACTAAACTAGAAGTTGTAATATATTCACAGAAAACCTGGTCCAGGCCTGTGCAGGCTCTGTGTATACTGCCTTAATCTCTGTGAATTCACATGAGCTTTGTTCATCTCAATTCAGAGGGACTTGTTTCCTTATCAACTACTCCAGGACAGGCCTCAGATTCAGAAGTAGTTGACCAGCATATAATTGGCGAGCATGGCTTAGTGTGTGTGTGTGTGTGTGTGTGTGTGTTTGCATGTGTTCATATGTATACTTTCATTTGGCCATAGTTTGTTGTTTTTTGTTTGTTTTAATTCTTCTTTTTGGAAGTTATTCTGTTTTGTTTTGTGGAAGTTTGTTGTAATATTGGGTTATTGTTTATTTTTTTCTAAGGAAGAATCAAATTTAGGTGGGCATAGCAGGGAGGATCAGGAAAGACTTTGGGAGGGGAAGAATATGATCAAAATATATTATTATTAAAGTTACAAATTGTACATATTGATGTGGGATTCCCCTCTTTATGCTGTGAATAGCATTGATTAATAAAGGACTGCTTTGGACCTATAACAGGGCAGAACTTAGATAGGCAGGGAAAACTAAACTGAATGCTGGGAGAAAGGAGGCAGAGTCAGAGAGAAGCCATGGAGCTGCGGCCAGAGACAGACGCACTGAAACTTTGATAGTAGGCCATGACCTCATAGTGATGCACAGATTAATGGAGATGCATTAAATTAATATGCAAGATTTAGCCTATAAAAAGCTAGAGCTAATGGGCCAAGCAGTGATTTAATTAATACAGTTTCTGTGTGATTATTTTGGGGCTGAGCAGCTGGGAACAAACAAGTGACCTCCTTACTACAATATAAAATTTAAAAAATATCCTATTTTTTTTCAAAATAAAGTAATAAATAAAGCTACTTAAGCATGTACCAGTGAGTAAACCAGCAAGCAACATTCCCTCATGGTTCCTACTTTCGGGTCCCTGCTTTAAGTTTATGCCCTGGCTTCCTTTAACAATGGAATGTCACCAAGAGGTGTAAGACAAAATAAACCCTTTTCACCAAGTTGCTTTGAGATAGAGTTTTATCACAACAACAAAAATGAACAAAAATTTTAATAGCAGATTTCTAAAGTCTGTGGCCTCCCTAACTATAGGTTTCTAATTGTACTTATAGCACCAGATATTATTTCCTCTTATGGAATGGTCTCAGATCAAACAAGGAATCAGTTGGTTATCTCTGAAATATTAATACTCCTATTGTTCCAGACATCATATCATACCTTGCAGATCAGTACTGTAGTATAAGTGTTGAAAGTAGTGTGAAATCATTAGTGACTTTTCTCCACTAGAATTTTGTATGACATTTTTTGTCATTATGCACACCAGCCTTTGGGGAAAAACCTATATATAATACAGCTCTAATTTTATTTATGCTTTCTTTATCTAAAATGGGTTATGTCTTTAGAAACAGGGTCTTACTATCTAGTTCTGATGGGAAACAAAGAACATTGCTGATAGCCTGTGTTCCTTTAGGAGTCTTTAGGGGATCTCTATCCAAAAACTCAAATGGAGGTGTTCCATACCTCCATGTTCCTGCTGCTGGAGTTTTTTGGGTTAAAACACTACAACCTCTGGGCAAATACTCAGATATCTTATGCTCCATACCAGAGATACTTATACATCTCTATTTATAATGGTTCTATTCACAAAGCCAAGAAATAAAATCACACTAGATGTCCATCAGCTGATGAATGAACAATGGAAATGTGGTACTAATGAACAAGTCAGTACTAAAGAAAAATTAACTTCTGAAATTTTTAGAAAAATAGATGGAAGTGGAAAATATATTGAATGAATTAAGTAACCCATGCTCCAAAAGACAAATACCATATGTTCCCTCTCACATGTGAATTTCAGCCTCACAAGTTTAGATGTTTTTGTTTAAGTTGCAGTATCTGTTCTGCAGGGTCAGGAAGCAAGAAAAGAACCACAATGGAAGAGGGTAGGGCAGCTAAACACATCTAACATAACAGTACAAAGGAGGGGTACTAGAAGACAGAAGGTTTAAATGGGGCTGGAGCAGAAAATGGGAGAAAGGTAGAAATGGGAAGAATGACCCACAATAAGAATGCATGGAAAAAAATAAACCTACTTCTTTATGAAAGCAGTAATTTTTTTTTTCTTTAAAGAGTATCTCATCAGAAAACTTTTGCCTTTTTCTGACATTTGGCTTGGAAAAAATATTCAGCTGACCAACTCCAAGGCTAAGTTAAATTGAAAACTGAAACTTAACAGATGGCTCAGGTTGCTGGGTTGGCAAAATGTCAGACAAAAGGAAGAAAATGAATTGATGCTTTTCTAGAAATTATATGAGTCTGAACTTTATGTAAACGCTTGACAAAAATAAAATTTTATAATATTTGAAAGATATCCATATTGGTATAGTTAACAGTTGTATTATTTCTTTATTATCAATTAAACTTTCTACTATTAATACAGCTCATAACTAATTCTTCATATATATGTATGTATATATGCCTTAGGGTTTTTATTGCTGTGAAGAGACACCATAATGATGGCAATTCATTATTTTAAAAAAGAAAAACAACTGTTTTATTATTATACATACCAATACAAGTTCCTACTCCCTCCCCTCCTTCCATTCTCTCCACTTACCCCCCACACAGTCCCCATCCAATCAGAGAGGGTAAGGCACATTGATTTAGGGAAGATTCAAGGCCTTCCTTACAACATCTAGGTGGAGCAAGGTATTCATCTGTTGAAGAAGGCTACTTGCTGGTTCCTGGCTGTCCAGCTAGCTTAGACACGAAATAATCACACAGAAACTGTATTGATTAAATTACTGCTTGGCCCATTAGCTCTAGCTTCTTATTGGCAAACTCATTAACTTAACCTATTTCTATTAATCTGTATATCACCATGTGGCTGTGGCTTACTGAGTAAAGTTCCCAGCATCTATCTCCAGTGGCTCCATGGGGTTTCTCTATAACTCTGCCTTCCTCCCCCATGCTATAGGCCAAGCCTGTTTATTTATTCATTAACCAATAAAAGCAACACATAGACAGAAGGACCTCCTACACCATACATCCAAAAGAGAATAGATTACCAAAAAGCCAATACAATCAGTAGGAATAAATCCTGGTGCCACTGCCAGTGTACCCTCAGTCTGCCCCAGCCATGCAATTGTCATCCACATTCAGAGGAATTAGCTTGGTCTTATGTTTGCTCCTTCCATGTCCATCTGGTATTGGTGAGCTCCCATTAGCTCAGGTATACTGTTTCAGTGGGTGCATTCATCATGGTATTGACCTCTATGTTTATATTCTCACTCCTCCCACTCTTTAACTGCACTTTGGGAGCTCAGTCCAGTGCTCCAATGCAGGTCTCTGCCTTTATTTCCATCAGTTGCTGGATGAAGGTTCTATGATGATATATAATATATTCATCAGTCTAACTACAGGTTAAGGCCAGTTCGGTCACCCTCTCCTCAATTGTTTAGGGTCTTAGCTGGTGTCATCCTTATGGATTTCTGGGAATTTCTCTACAGCCAGTTTCTTGCTAACCCCATAAATGCTCCCTCAATCAAGATATCTCTTTCCCTGTTCTCTGTTTTTGGATTGCTATTTTTATTATGTTGATCCTACCTGTCTAAGAGCATGGGTGATCTTTCCATTTTCTGGTATCTTCCTCACTTTCTTTCTTCAAAGACTTAAAGATTTGTCAAATACATCTTTCACTTCTTTGGTTAGTGTTACCGCAATATATTTTATGTTATTTGTGGCTATTGTGAAAGGTGATGTTTCTCTGATTTCCTTCTTAGCTTCTTTTTCATTTGTATGTAGGAGGGCTACTGAGTTTTTTTGAGTTGATCTTGTATCCTGCAACATCACAGAAGGTATTTTTCAGCTGTAGGAGTTCCCTGGTGGAGTTTTTGGGAACACACACACACACACACACACACACACACACACTATCATATCATCTGCAAATAATAAACTTTAACTTCTTTCTGTCCAATTTGAATTCCCTTGATCTCCTTTTGTTGTCTTATTGCTATAGCCAGAACGTCAAGAACTATGTTGAAGAGATATGGAAAGAGTCGACAGCCTTATCTTGTTCCTGATTTTAGTGGAATCACTGTATTTTTCTCCATTTATTTTGATTGTGGCTGCCAACTTGATGTATATTGCTTTTATTATGTTTAAATATGTTCCTTGTATTCATGATCTCTCCAAGACCTTTATCATGAAGGGGTGTTAGATTTTGTTGAATGCTTTTTCAGCTCTGAATGAAATTATCATATGTTTTTTTTTCTTTCAGCTTATTTATATGATGGATTACATTGATAGATTTTCGTATGTTGAACCAGCCCTGCATCTCTGGGATGAAGCTGATTTGATCATTATGGATAATTTTTTTTATGTGTTCTTGGATTTGGTTTGCCAATATTTTATTGGGTATTTTTGCATCTATGTTCATGAATGAGATTGGTCTATAATTCTCTTTCTTGTTTCAGTCTTTGTCTGGTTTCAGTGTCAGGGTAATTGTAGCCTCATAAAGAGAATTTGGAAATGTTCCTCTTGTTTCTCTTATGTGGCATACTTTGAGAAGAATAGGTATTAACTCTTCTTGAAAGTTCATGTAGAATTCTGTACGAAAACCATCCGGCCCTGGGCTATTTTTTTTGGGGGGGGGGGTTGGGAGGCTTTTGATAATAATTTCTATTTCCTTGCAGTTTATAGGTCTTTTAAATTTTTCACCTGGTCTTGATTTAATTTTGGCATATGGTATCTATCCTAGAGAATTATTTATTTCTTTTATGTTTTTCAATTTTATAGAGTACAAGCTTTTGTAGTATGACCTAATGATTCTCTAGATTTCCTGTGTTTTTTGTTATGCCCTCCTTTTTATTTCTGATTTTGTTAATTTGGATGTTCTCTCTCTGCCTTTTGATTAGTTAGATAAGGGTTTGTCTATCTTGATTTTCTCAAAGAACCAGCTCTTTGTTTCATTAATCTTTGTATTGTTCTCTTTGTTTCTATTTTATTGATTTTAGTCTTCAATTTGATTATTTCCTGTCTTCTACTCTTCCTGGGTGACTCTGCTTCTTTTTGTTCTAGAGCTTTCAGGTGTGCTATTAAGTCTCTAGTGTGAGTTTTCTCCACTTTCTTTATGTGGGCACTTAGTGTTATGAACTTTCCTCTTAGCACTGCTTTCATAGTGTCCCATAAGTTTGGGTACATTGTGCTTCATTTTTGTTGAATTCTAGGAAGTCTTTGATTTCTTTCTTTATTTCTTCCTTGACCCAGGGGTGGTTCAATAGTTCACTGTTCAATTTCCCATGAGTTTGAAGGCTTTCTGAGAGTAGTGTTGTTGTTAAATTCTAACTCTAAACCATGGTGACTTGATAAGATACAGGGCGTTATTCCAATTTTTTTTTTTTGTACTGCGAAGGCTTGCTTTGATACCATGGCAACTCCTATGAAGAAAAGCATTTAATTGGGGCTAGTAAACAGTTCAGAGGTTTAGTCTATTATTGTCATGGCAGCTGGCATGGTGGCTTGAAAACACACATGTGCTGGAAAAGTAGCTGAGAGTTCTATCTCTCCATCTGCAGGTAGCAGATCAACTGTATGGCACATTGAGCATAGCTTGAGCATAGGAGACCTCAAAGTCCACCCCCTCAGTGGCACCCTTCTTTCAACAAGGCTACACCTACTCCAACAAAACCACACCTCCCTTTAGTGCTAAGACCTATAAGGTTCATTTTCTTTCAACACATCATATATATGCAAATAGCAACAACTGATACCAATTGCACTTCCTGGGATGTACTTTTTGTCATATGTTGTCATCTTGTCCTTTAACTGTTAAAAGCAACATGATAAAGAGGATCAAAGTAGACAGGTGTTATTAAGGGATAGGATATGAAGTTTAGAGTCTGTATTTACTGATTTGTAACCAGGACTTTTAAAAGTGGTATTGACTTTGTCATTACCATTTGTTTGTTATTTTTACCTCTATCTAATATATATTTCTTCCTGTTTCTCATTTTATATCACATTCATTAGTTTAGCTTTCTGTTATCTTTAAATTTTTTCTTAACATCTCCTAGTTTTAATTCCTTTAGTATCAGTTTATAAGTATTTGCTAATGGTGCACAGATTACATATCTGGATATTTAAGTGATAATGAAAATTTATTTGGTAAAAAATTTAGAACATGCAAAAATAAAATTAATAGATGGTCATTGTAGTGGTACCTATAAAGTCTATTTGAGAGACATATTTAGAAAGAGAATGTCCTACTTAGAGCTACTGCAGCTATGATGACTAAAAGCAAGTTGGGAAGAACTTATTTGGATTACACTTTCACATCGCAGTCCATCACTGAAGGAAATCAGAGTAGGAACTCTAACATGGCAGGAAACTGGAGACAGGAGCTGATGAAGAGGTCATGGAGGAGTGTTTCTTACAGACTTGCTCCTCATGGCTTTCCCAGTCTGCTCTCTTATAACATCCAGTACCACCAGCCCAAGGATGGCACCACCCACAATGACCAGACCCTCCCCCACAAGTCACTAATTAATAAAATACCCTACAGGCTTGTGTATAGACAACCCTATGCAGACATTTTCTTAACTGATAAATGATGATTATTTTAACTTGTGTCAAGTTGACATAAAACTGTCCAGTACAATGTGGAAGAAGACATCTCTAAAGGCTCTAGGCATAGGTTGTTTTAATTCCAGCACTTTAATTTTTAAATTATATTTACGAATGTGTGTGTGTGCGTGTGTGTATGTGTGTGTTTACTCATGTACATGTGGAAGTCAGAGGAAAACTAGCAGGAGTTCCTTCTCACCTCCCACATTGAGGATATCAGAGCTTGTACTCGGGTTCTCAGACTTGGCAGGAAGTGCCTTTACCCAGTGAACCATCTGTCCCGCCCCTTTTCACAGTTTTAGAAGTAAAAAAACATAAATTGAATTCTGTATCAGATTAAATTAGAAGTTTCACTACATCTTAAGGGAATACTAAATTATTTACTCCTCTCTTTGAATTGCCTTTAGATGTGAAAATTATTTTAACATTAAATCCCAAGGAATGATTAAACCTGTAGGCATGAGACATTCATCATGGTAAAAGGCTGCATTGCCCTGTGCTGCATGCTGTTGTAGAGATTAAACCTAAATGCTCTTCATCAGGAGGAATTCTGCTCAGTTGTGCTGCATATGAATGTTGTAATTTACTAGTGGTGATTGACTGGAAGTGACCATACTCCATTAGGTTATGCATTGCCCGCCCATCCATTGCCATTTGTTTTTCCCGTAACCACAATAGACCCCCACATTAATTTTCCCTTGAACACTTATAAAATGTACTCCAAATTAAGTAAGTAAAAAATTTATCTCTCACCCTGAGGATGAAAGTAAGACTTGATTTGCACTATTTCTTTTTTTCTTTTTTTATTTATCTCTACACATTTCTCTGCTCCCCTCCCTGCCTCTCCCGTTCCCCCTTCCACCTTCTCCCAAAGTCCCCATGCTCCAAATTTATTCAGGAGATTTTGTCTTTTTCTACTTCCCAAGTAGATTAGATCTATGTATGTCTCTCTTAAGGTCCTCATTGTTGTCTAAGTTTCTTGGGATTGTGATTTGTGGGCTGGTTTTCTTTGCTTTATGTTTAAAAACCACCTATGAGTGAGTACATTTGATAATTCTAGTTACAATGTAAGGAATAAATCTATAATCAATTACTTATAACCTATTTAGTTGTCACTCTATGAAGAAACCTATTGGCAAATATTACTAAGGTAACCTAAAATAATTCTAATGAATGATAAATGAGATCAAATAACATAATTGTATTATTTTTTCCTTCAATTAATTATCTATAGGAATGGGGTGATAAGTCTTTCCTTATACTTATTAGGCACATAATGTTGACTTTAAAAATAGATCTAAACACCATATCTAAAATTAGAACATCACAAATTATAAACCCAAACAAGTAAATAGATGAACACTGGAGCAATGGCTGTCATAGGTGGATATATTAATTGCATTACAAATGAAAAATTTTTAATCTGTTACGTGGTTAACAGTCATCAGTTTTAAAAGAAATTCATCATAAGTCACAGCATATTTCAATATTGCTTCCTGGAAACACAACTACTTGTCTTTTCATTCTCCTGCTTATGCGCTCAATACAGCTCCTTTCTTAGTTGCTTAGTTAGACACCAATGGGCCCAAAGCTGTTCATGCTTACAACTGGTCAGGGCAGTTGTATTTTGATAGCCAGAAGTCTAATGACTTCTACTTTCCTGCTGACAATATCTTTGCATACTTAGTCACTGAAAACTCAGATGAAAAGAAGGGTTGTGGTTCAGTAGTTAAGTTTGTACCATCATATCTAGAAAATTTCTCTCAATGCCCCTCAGACCTCAACTGTAGCCTTTTGTCTCTAGGAGAAGGAGAGAAGGGCAGGCAGGAAGGGAGTGGGACCACATTTTCCAAAAAGCATTCTCATTACCTTAAAACAGAGTGAGGAGATCTTTTAAAAATGCAAGTTCCTAGCTATCCTGCTCCAGGCAGACTGACTATAAATAGCCCACCCATCTCTATAGTCATGTCTGAGAATTACTGTTATAAACATTTAAGATACAATTCCCAAGATTAGACCTCATGGTTTTCAGAAGAAAATAATCCCTAAAAATTGAGAATGAGGCCATTGACTCTATTTACGGAAGCATTTATAAACTCTGGCAGGCTTTGCTTAAAGTCTTTTTCTTCTAGTGTTAGTGTAGTTATACATTTTTCTCCCCGTTAGGGTTTGAATAATAGTTGTTTCAACATATGGATAGCTTTGATAAATTACTTGTATGTACGCATATCACCTATGTATGTATGTATCAGTCATCTGTAAATGTTATGGTTATCCACTTACTATTTACTCAACATCAGAACCTGAAAATCATACTTGACTTATTTATTTGCTTGACCCCTTCATTACAATTCACTTTTGTCAATACATGTCCTGCAAAAACTCCTACCTATAAGATCACCTCACCATTTACTAACTACCGTTTATGAGTCCACTGTCATCTTCTTTTTGTCTGATAGACAGTTTCTAATGTGAGTTTTCATGTCTGCCTTTGCTTTCCATAGGCTTTGCTTAAAAATTTCATGTATTGCCTTCAAGTAAAATTACTTGACTTTATTCCAAAGCTTTTCTTAGTCTCTCTACTCACCAATACAATCTTTTAGAATCCTCTGTTCTTCATGTGTTCCAGGTATCTGTGTTCTTTTCTTTATACTTAAAAAAGAAATGTATTTTATGTGTGCATGTGCAGATGTGCGTCACATATGTGCCTGATGCTCTTGGAAGCCTGAAGAGGGAATCAGATCTTCTGGGATCAGAGTTATAGATGATGGAGCCAGCATGCGGGTGCTGTGATCAGCCCAGGTCCTCCAGAAGAACAGTCAGCTAACCACTAAGTTTCCTCTCCAGCTGTCTTTACTGTAGGGCCTTTCTTTTATCTCCATCAGCTGGAGCAACATTTCCTCAAACAAGTATCTTCTTGCACCTCTCCTTTTAATGGTTAAAATGTTTATACAAGTTTATTTTCTCAGATATTCTTCTTTAATTCCCTACAGAGGTAAGGGTATTTTCTGACCTGCTTTCTTTTGGTTATCTTTTATAATATTTATGAATGCAGCTTGTTTAGTATGTAAGCTTCCTTTGGGATTTATTTGTACGTGGCAATTATTCCACAAGGTCAGATTTACTGAAGTTGAATATAACATACCGTGTGCTTCTAATCCTTGGCATACTTGCATAAAGAGAACTTTTGAATTACAAAGTTACTTTAAGTATTTAGAGTTTGGACATGCTCCTTCGATACAGAATGGCTTAACCTTGCAGTCTTACCCCTTTTTTCTTGACTCATCTTTGCTTTGGAGAATATTCATTAACTTTACCCTAGGAACTACATATTAAGTATTCTTCCAAAATGTACAATAAAATTAAATCCCTACCCTCCAATGTCCATGAGCAGCTAAGCTAGGATTTCAAGAGGACTGGGGAAAAGAGTGAATGGACTTCACGGTTCACTCATGGATGAGGGATGGATTGGCCTCATTCCTCTCAAAATCTCTGCTTAATTGTCTCAAGGCTTAAGAACTAGGGAATTATAAAGTTTTCATTCAGATAATTTTACTCTTTAGACTTGTGGCATATGTAGTATCTTCATAAAATAACTTTATTCTGCACCTTCATATAAAGTCCCAGTATATTAAGTGCGAAGAACAGAATTCTATGTAAAAGCACAGTACAAAATACAAGACTACCCGTGGATGGCATGCATGCATATGTGTCGTCACCTGTAGAGAGAGTGAATTTACAGACATGTTTTAAGAATGTGTTCTAGCTGTTGTATAGTCAAGGGTTGTTGATCAAGGGTTGTTGATTCTTGGCATAGATTTCACCAGTGACTTTCCCTGTGAGTAGGCTTGATGCTTATTAACACATCACGTTCTTGCCTTCTGAACCCGATTTCCCATAGCCTCTGATTAATTTTCAACAAGTACTTTCAGGTGCCACATTCACTTTTCAGATTTGAACAGTAAAGAAAAAAGAAACCATTTTCCATTTCAGATAAGTAAATATTTCCACATTCTTTTTTTACTTGGGGGAAACTACGGCATGCCGCTGTAATGTCTCTTGCTTACAATCGCACATGTTAGAATATGGCAAATCTGGGACATCATGCCGTACTCCCCTCCACTCTTGGGAAGAAATGTGTCAAATGTCATTACTCTAGGAAGCAAGTAAGATTCTCTTTGTAAAATGTTTTGCAATTGTCTTTAAGGTGTTTCTTGCGGGTGCGTGTGCATGCACACATACACTTAAAAGTTGAATCGGCTACGTGATAGAACAATAATTTAAACAATAACATAACACACACAAACACACAGCATGTATAGAGTCCCTTCTTAAGAGTTATGGGTTATAAGTTCAGTAGTTTGATGCTATTGTTATGTGATGACCAAGAAAGGGCTTGACTTCATCTGTTAATATTTATACAAGTAAGAAGTCCACTTTATAAACATATTGTTTCAGGGTCAATTTGTTGAATTGGATTAGAATTTCAATTGTAGAGAGGAACATGTGACATGGGTGAAAAAGAGAGAAGAGGATGGAATCTTGTTAGGGAGGTTCGTCCTTGTAAAGGTCAGAAGACTGAAGCGTGGGAAGTTTTTTTACAAAATGATTCTAAGCACAAATCACACTGTCTGTGGCATTTCCTGAAGGCTTGAGCAGAGATGCAAACACCCACAGCTCTGAACTTTACCCCGATCTTTAAATGTAATATCCTAATGTGAATAATCTTGAGAACATAAATATGTTGACAGCTTAATGTCCCGGCATCCCATTCTCATTGTATTTTCTTCTCTCACTGATGCTTGAACATAATTATAAGCATTGTCTTAGAAAGACAGTATTCAAAACCCACAAAAAGCTATTTTGCATTAGAGAATTCAAAAGCCACATACTTTAGAAAGTAGAGAACTTTGATTTTTAAACGATCCTTCCAAAACCCTAACACATTTAGGAGAACGATGTGTAGAGGGAGTGTTTGGTAAATTATTACTTAAAGCGTCTTGGACTCCTCAGCTACTTGTTAGTGAATTTAGCAATGCATTTAATACAGACTTTATTTAAACTTACAGAAGATTGAAAAGATATGTTTTGAACACTCACAAAGGAACAATATAACATTAATGATTTAATGGGCAGCTTGACTATCAACTCAAAATAATGATGTTTTGTAAACAGAATTTCTAAAGAATGAACTCATCAGTCATTCTGTGCTACAGCTATGCTTACAGAAAAGCTAATTTAGTGAGCTTTGTTTGGAAACTTGTTTTCTGCAGTGCTGTTTATGAAGACACTACACCAGTTAGAAATGATAGCAAGTGACATTACCCATCAGTGCCCCTTTGGTTTGAAACTTTTCTTATCAACCACATATTTTCCATACCCAGCTTTCTCTTTTTATTTGCAGGTAGTTATATTGTAAGGGAGTTTTAAGAATACCTATTTGTAAATAATCTTCAAAAATAGTTTTCATCAGTAACATTTATTATACAAGAGCCAAATAGTTTAATTATCTTGGGATAGGATCAGAGAAAGTATTCTAAAATTTTTAGGAAATTTACTTGAAAAAAAATGCTTCACTTAGCTTAACTTCGTTTAGATACACGGAGAAGAGTGCCTGTCTCTGTCTTGTGACCAGAAGGTATCATGGAGGCAAAGGAGGCATGCCTCTAGGATTGGTCTTATTTAATCTTCTCACTAGAGACAGTCTAACCAGTTGATTGAAGACTGTCTTATTTGTATCAAAATTAGTAGGCTACTTGCTAGTACATAGCAATATTTACACAAGTGAATTGCTTAAAGCTAATAAATTTGCCTAATTTTTTATTTCAGAAGAGTGATGCTGTACTTTGAAAAAAATAGTTTCATTAATAAACTTGAAGTTATTCATTGAATGGAATATGAAAAGTTTATTTCTAAGAGGAAATATATTATTTTGTGTCATAATATTGTGATAAAATATATACAAAGCAGAGTGATATTATAGATGCTACCTTTATGTATTGATAAAAACATGTCTTTGCAGCCAGGCATCTCTGGGTTTAGTTTCTAGTCCCTCCATTTCAAAATAATACTGTCCCATGTAACTTACTTATTTTTTCTATGTCCGTTTTATATCTATAGCTGGGATTAATATTATATTTAATTGATTGTTTACTCAGATATAATATGCTTGCAAAATCTAAGAGGGAAAAAAGAGTATGAAGTATCACTGGAATATATGTATTTATATATATTGCTTTGTGTGTGTGTATGTGTGTGTGTGTGTGTATGTGTGTGTGTGTGTTATGTAATGTTTTACTACTTAGGCTTATTGAGGGGATCCACCATTCAGCTCCCAAATAAACACACATGGAGGCTTATCTTAGTTATAATTGTCCAGCCTTAGCTTGGCTTGTTTCTTATCTGCTCTGCTTAATTTAAATTATCCCATCTGCCTTTTGCTTCTGGGCTTTAACTTTCCAACTTTTGTGTATCTCACTTTCCTTCTTACTCCATGATGGAATGGCTGGGTGACTGGCCCCTGGTGTCCTCTCCTTGTTCTCTTGCTGCTCCTCTCTACCTGCGAGCCTTGCCTATCCTTGCCTCTACCTTGCTTTTGGCTGTTCAGCTCTTTATTAGGAGGCTCAGGTGTTGTAGACAGGCACAGTAACACAGATATACAGAGTTAAACAAATACAGCATAAACAGAAGTCACACACATGAAAGTAATAGTCTCCAACTTCTCTCCTCTCTCTCACTCCCTTCCCCGACCCGTGTGTGTGTGTGTGTGTGTGTGTGTGTGTGTGTGTGTGTGTGTGTGTGTGTGTGTGTGTGTGTGCGGTTTGTGAGTACTGAACCAGGGCTTCACATATCTTCACACATCACTCTGCTGTTGACCTGATTCTCCATTTCTCTTTTTACTTTTTATTTTCATTTTAAAGAAAATATGTTGGTAAATTGTTCAGAATGACCTTGATCTCACTGTTGGAGTCCAGCAAGACTTTGAGCTTGGAATTCTTCACCAGCCTCCCAAGTATCAAGGACTAGATCGCATGCTGGTACCTACAGACCAGCTGGCATATTATTTTTGAAATAAATAATTTTTTACAGAAATGAAAGTAGGACAAAATCACTCTGTATGTACATCTTTCATGCTGTATAATGTTTGTTTAGTATACATTTATATCCTCTAAGCATTGTTTCAGGCCTGATCTGAGCATATTACTTTTAAAAATAGAATAGATTTTGTTGTGACATCTCTACCTTAGGAAAGAATATAATTATTACATTAATGGTGAATAAAAATAATGAGACTTTATTGGTTGATACCTGTGCAAACATGGCATCTCTAATATAAATTGCTTCATCAGGTAAAGCACAGCACAAGAAAGAAGAAAGGAAGGAAAGAAAGAAAGAAAGAAAGAAAGAAAGAAAGAAAGAAAGAGGAGAAGAGGAGTGAGGAGAGAAGAAGGAGGGAGGGAGAGGGAGAGAGAAAGAGAGAGAGAGAGAGAGAGAGAGAGAGAGAGAGAGAGAGAGAGAGAGAGAGAGAGAGAGAGCACCTACTTTGCAATACACTATCTTTTTTGCTTTGGTTCTAAATCTGAAGCAAAGCTTTGTGAAACTAGAAAGAAGAAACTACACTGAGGAAATCAATGGAGAGATTCAGTTTAAATGGAAATACAAGATCATTTGCTATTTCATTCTTTATTTTAGATTCTTTGTGGAAAATATACACGTACTAAAAAAGAATCCTTAGGGCATTATGAAATAGTTTTCAGAAGTCATCAGAGAAAATTATAATGGGAGGGTTGTTAAAATTCTAACTGGGTAAAACATTTGGAAATGGAGACCATATATGGTGTAATAATTTTTCAAAATAATGGGCAAGATGACCTAATGAGACATTTCCATTTCCAGAGTCTGTGAACCCTATAGTTTCATTGCACAAGGAAAAATTCTTTCTCCAGTGAGAGTTGTATGGCAAAATCCCACACATTGCTTTGAAATTCATGGGCCAGTATTCTAACCCATAGGGTAATGGTGTGTAGAGGCAATTGAAAGCACAATAAAATTGGGCCTCTGTGTATAATGGAGGGAAAATATAATTTTATTGTCCAGTGTCAGTTGTATATTGCTTAGAGAGGGACCCATGTCCATTTAGAAAAAACTTAATTCTTTTCTGGAATTAATAAGTGCTTTATTGATCAATATCTATCTTCATATGGCATGTGAATAAAACAATAAAATGTTAAGCCCTAAACTATTGCTAGCAAAATTTGGTAGAGAAAAATGTTTTATCATTTGCATAAATATTTAATTCTTGAAAATGAGTTGGAAACATTAGTGTTCCTCATCACTAAATTCTTTACAATGACTTCCTAGAAAGAATGACATTTTCTTCATAGTCATAGTATAAATTTTGAATAATAAATTTTAAATCAATGTTACATTGTGATTAACGGAGATTACATATTCCTATTTTGTCACATCAGCTTTTTTAGTCCTCTGGATTAGTTGTGATGTAGTCTTAGCTCTACTATCCCTTAATGAATGCAAAACACACTTTCATTGTCCAGTCTAATGTTCAGGGACCCATCTACTAGCTATTAAAAATTAATTATTTCTATTATTAATGGTTTTCTTTGTCTCTTGTGACAGGTATATTTAAGAGAAGAGTTCACTCTGTGATATCTCTCTTGGTATAATTTTGGTTTTGTATGAATATATTCAAATTAAGTATTCGTGTCATTCCAGCATTTGCAACAAAGGTAGGGGTGTTTACATGATTATCTCATGGCATGGCAAAGCAGGATTTAATTTTTTTTTTTTTTTGCTTTTTTTGAGACAGGGTTTCTCTGTGGTTTTGGAGCCTGTCCTGGCACTAGCTCTTGTAGACTAGGCTGGTCTCGAACTCACAGAGATCCGCCTGCCTCTGCCTCCCGAGTGCTGGGATTAAACGCGTGCGCCACCACTGCCCGGCTTAATTATTTTTTATTAAAGTTAAAAATCCATTCTCATTTAAAATAAAACAACCATCCGAGCACATATCATAGGAAAAATAGTCCTACTAAAAAAAGGCTGTATGAATAAGCCTATAGCTATCAACTTATCTACCAACAAAGTACTGAGCGCTTTCCTCTTTAATCTGCTTACCCCAGTACAAGAAGACAAAAAGGAAAAAATATACAAAGCTAAGCTAAAATATTTATATTTCCTAAATAAAATCTTATGTGATCAACAAACCGCTAATTGAACATGGTAAAATATTCAATACGGTCAATGCATGAAATAGCCAAAATATCAAATAAATTATATTTCTATATAAAACAACTGACAGTGGAAAATGAAACTTCAAAGAAAATTAAATTAAATAAAAAAAATCCTTTGGAGACAGATTTTGCCATGTTTGGAGCTAGTCTGGTTTGGAGCTCACTATGTAGATTGGGCTGGTTTTGATCTTGCAGCAATTCTCCATCTCCTTTCTCATAAGGGGCACTGTAGACACTATATATTTAACCCAAACATAAAATTCTTAGGAGAAACTTGTAACTGTCTATGTCTATGGCAGAAAGAAAAGCTGAGTGTTTCTGGCTTTAGTTTTCAGAAACCTTATAAAAATGATCTGTTCCATTGTCCTACAAAGTATCAAATGCCTGCATTCCCCAAACACATTGGAAGAGTTCAATTGGCTGAGTATGAATTCCAGAAAGTGTTCTTAGTAGAAATTAGCTGGTTACACATAGAGCATGCATCTCCCAACACACTTGGGGATAAGACTGTTAATATATACTATATATTTGAATTTTCTTTTTAAAAAACAGTAACATTGGTGGAAGCTGCCTACTTCCAAAAGTCACTACAAATGCTTCGGTGTCAAGAGAGTAGGAGTAGTGTGTTATCATTAGGACAGAGGTGAAGTGATGAGGGCTGTGGGTCCAGAAATAGCCACATTCACACATAGTCTATGGACATTCAACAAAAGTGTCAAGATAATGATGGGGAAAAGAAAATCTTTTAAACCAGTACTTCTGAAACAGTTGTATATGCAATCAATAATTATATCAAACCTTGAAGAGCTTTAGCCTAACTAGAAACAGATGGTAAGACAAAAACTAAAGTATGGAGAGTTGCACTGAAAAAGTATCTTGCTACATTGTGCAGGCTGCTCTAACAAACAAAATGAGTGCTTTACAAACCACAAATAGACCACCAGTCTATTTGGTGTTCTGTAAGCTTTGTGTACCATCATAGGGCTATCTTTTTCTTAGTTTGGGAAAAATTTCTTATATGATTTTGTTGAGTATATTTTCTGTGCGTTTGAGCTGGAGTTCTTCTCCTTCTTCTACCCTTATATTTATAATTTTGGTCTTTTAATGGTGTCCCAGATTTCCTGAATGCTTTGTGTTAAGAATTTGTTGGATTTAATGTTTTCTTTGACCAATGAGTCCATTTCCTCTACAGTATCTCCAATACCTGAGAGTCTTTCTTCTATCTCTTGTATTCTGTTGGTTATACTTGTCTCTGTAGTTCCTGTTTGTTTACCCAGGTTTTCAATATCCAATATTTTTTGTTTGTGTTTTCTTTATTACCTCTATCTCAACCTTCAAGTCTTGAACTGTTTGCTTCACCCATTTGATTGTTTTTTCTTGGGCTTCTTTGAGGGATTTATTATTTTCTTCCATTTTCTTTTCTCCATTTCTTTAAGAAAGTTTTTCATTTCCTCTTAAAAGGTCTTCATCAATTTTACAAAGTTATGTTTTCTTCTGCATTAGGATGATCAAGTCTTCCTGCTATATGTCCACTGGGATCTGGTGTTACCATGCTGCTTTTTAGGTTGTTAGATGAATTCTTGCATTGGTGCCTATCCATCTCTTTCTTCAAATAAGGCTGGCAATGCCTCTTCCCTTTGGTTCAATCCTTCCAGTGGCAGTCTGAGTGTTTAGGAATTTATCTTGGTCTGATCTGTACTGTCAATATCTGTCTCAGGAAGCTTCTGAGGTCCCTCTAAGCCTGCTCTCTTGGTCTTCTCTCTTGGTTCAGTGTCTTGGTCCTATCTCTTGATCCGCTCATTATTGAAGCAAGCTCTTAGTCCTCTGAGTACTGTAGTAAGCTGTTAAGTTCCCTTGGTATTTGATCAAGATGTGTTTCAGAGTTCTACTAAGGTTGCTCTTAAGTCCCCTCATTATTGGAGCAAGCTATGTTTTAGAGTTCCACTGAGGTTGAAGGAGAATAGGCAAGTTTGTGGGTGGGGTGGGGCTAGTCGCTTGGAGGATCAGGTGGATAGGTTTGGGTTTTGGGTGAGCCTACCTGTAGGAAGGTCTCCTGCTGGCTGGTTAGAAAAGCCAAGGGAGTTGAGGGAGGGGCCTGGGATTTTGTCCCACTGTGGAGGTCCTAGAGTATAGGGTGTCCTGTCCTGTGACTGTTCACTCTCCTCTTAAGCCCCCTCAGCTGTGTTTCAAGAAGGAAAATCTTTACACTTGGATTCTTGTGTGTAAAGTAGAAGGTGATGGTACGTGAGGTTGGATATTATTATTTTTTTTAAAGAGAAAGGATCATGTGGGATTGAGCATCCCATAAAAATACAAAATCAGAAACCACTGGATGCAAGCAAAAGACCAGCAAGGAAATGACCTGGGGAGGAGTTGGGGGAGGGGAAATTATGACCATAATATATTCTATGATTTTTTTTTCAAAAAAAAAAACTCCAAATAATTTCAAATTTAGACTTCATTCTAAGGACAGAGAGTTTTGTATTAAAATAAGCTGAAGATCAGATGGAAAGCCCTTTCAATGGAGCCCTTAGTACTTCTTTTCAAATTTCATTAATTATTATTAAATGGGTTGTAACACGCAGGTGTACTGTGCATATTGTGTGATGTGTTAGGGTAGCATATGTATAACATACTTTATGTGTGAAGGTCAAAGGACAGCTTTTGCTCAGACTTCACAGTCCACCTTGTTTAAGGGAGGGTTTATTTTTGTTCACTGCTGTGTATGCCAGGCTACCTGGTTCAGGAGGTTCAAGAATGTTCTTCTGTTTCTGTCTCCCACCTCAACCTAGGGTGCTGGCATTAGAGATGCATATTGCCACATCTGAGTTTAGGTACCTTTTGGAGATTTAAATGCTGGTCCTCACACTTGTATGGCAAGGAATTTATCTATAAAGACCCCTCCCCAAACCCATTAATATTTCTCAGTCTTGGAGATAGCTTGATGAAAGTCGCAGAATGGAAAACAGTGACTTTAAACAGATACTCTATTAAATATAGAAAGATCTTTTCAGGATGTTAGTTCTTAAAGTTGAAACCTTGGTTGGTAATAATATATAGGCAATGATATATGGTATACAGTTACACAAAACATTGACCATGTGCCAAATTGTGCATTAGGTCGACAGATACTTTTATTTTTGTATTTTGATCTTTGGGGAAATAGAAAGGTGGAGCCTTAAAATTACTCATATAGAATTTATGTAACAGTTGTCAGCTTGGAATTTGTAGGATCTTTCAAGAAAATGCAGATGAGAAGCATAAGCAGTCACCAGAAAGTAGGGCCCAGGAGATGAAGACTGGCCAATGAAAGATGCTGAATCTTTGAGGAGCTTAAAATGCAACCAGGAAGGACCTGACAGCCTGTCACTAATGTAAGCATTTTAGACTGAGGAGGATCTCTGCATGCTGGGTGTTGAAGAGGCTTGGGTAAATTAAAAAGAAAATCCTTGGCAATAAATCAGGGGATTGTGAATTAGACAGTGCAAAGCAAACACAAAGTAAATGTTTATATCTTAGGAAAAAATATAAAAATACAACAGCATACCAATGCAGTGTACTAATCATGTTTTATACAAGTTTTATTTTTTACTTTTATTTTCACAAAGACTCTAATAATGAAGCTTTCATGATAACTTTATTTTAAAAGTAAAAAAAAATGAAGAGTTTGTCTCTGTTTTCTTCAAATTTGAAATTGGGAAGACCATTAAAATATTTTTCATCAAAATCTAGTTCAGTTTCTATTATTTAAACACATTGTGTGAAAAATTTTAAATAAACAGAATAAATGGGGTATGGGACTAAACAAGGTTCTCAAAAGATGAAACACAAGTGGCTGAGAATCACTTAAATATTCAGTATCCTATACCATCAGGACAAAGCAAATTAAAACTATTTTGAGATTTCTTCTCACCCCATTCAGAATAGACAAGATTTGGAGGGACTGGGACACCAACCCAGCTGCAAAACCTTTAACCTACAATCTGTCCTGCCTGCAAGGTGTGCTGGGGAAAGGTGGCATAGAAATTGTGAGAGTATTCAACTAATGACTGGTCCAACCTGAGGCATACACCACAAGAAGCAACACAGGCCTGTCACTTTTTGGAGGGCCAAGAACCAGAGGATGGAAGCCCAGAAACCTAGAACCTAGGATAGACCCAAACATGACTGGCAAAAAAAAAAAAAAAAAAAAAAAAAAAAAAAAAAAAAAAAAAAAAAAAAGAAAGAAAGAAAGAAAGAAAGAAAGAAAGAAAGGAAAGTAAATTACTTGTCGTATAATCATCATCAGAGAGCATCCCTCCAGCAAATGGTAGGAGCAGATTCAGAGATCCACAGCCAAACATCAGGTGGAGAACCCCAGTGAAGAGTGGGAAAAAGGATTGTAGGAGTCAGAGAGGTCAAGGACACCACAAGAACAAGGCCCACAGACTCTACTAACAAGGGCTCATAGAAGCTCACAGAGACTGGAGCAACAATCAGGAAATATTTATGGGTCTGACCTAGGTCCTCTGCATATACCTTATAGTGGAGTAGCTTGGTGTTCTTGTGAGTTCTTGTGAGTCTCCTAACAGTGAGAGTGAGGGCTGTCCCTGACTCTTTGGTCTGCTTTTGACACCCCTTTCCTCTGAGGTTCCTCATCCAGCCTTGGTATGAGGCTATGTGCCTAGTCTTATTGTAAGTTTCTGTTGTATTTGGATGATAGTCATGGAAGGCTTGTGTTTTACTGAACGCAAACAGAGGAGGAGAGGATCTGGGGGAGAGGGTAAGTAGGGGGCAGACACAGAAGAGAAGATGGAGAGGAAACTGTGGTTGTGGATGTAATATATAAGAGAAGAATAAATAAATAAATAAATTTAAAAAATAGATTTAAAACAAAAGGAGAAAAAATAAAGGAAGGAAGAAAGAAAGAGAGAAAGAAAGAAATCAAACAAGCAAATCAGTAAGCATCACCCCTCCCTGACTTCTCCATCAACTCCTGTTTTCTGTTTGAGTTTCTTTCCTGACTTCCTTCAACAATGAACAGCAATATGGAAGTATAGTCAAATAAACCCTTTTCTACTCCCTTCCCCTAAAGGACTAATAACAACAAATGAGAGCAGATGTTGGCAAGAGTGTACAATAAGGGGAGCACTTATTCACTGATGGTGGGACTGAAAATTTGTACAGTACTATATGGAAATTATTTTGAAAGTTTTCCAAAAAGATGAAAATAGATGTACCACAAAAAAGAATTAGGTATAGCACTTTAGGGCATATACTCTAAGGGCTTTATATTCTGCTGAGAGACCCTTGCTTATGTATGTTCACTGCAATTCTATTCATAGTAGACAGAAACTGAGAACAGCTTAGAAGTCCAATAACTGATGACTGGATAATGAAAATATGGTCCATCCACACAATGAGATAACTGTGCAGCTATAAACACATATGAAAACTTTAGGTGAAATGGTAGATATAGAAATAATTATCCTGAGGGGGTAACCCAGACCCAAAAAGACAAACGTTACATGCTTTCTTTTATAGGTAAATATTAGCCTTTAAGCTTTAGATATGCATTTCTTTGGAAATATATGGAAGTTAGATAACTTTTGAGGGACTATGGAAGGGAAAATAGAATATAATTTTATAAAGAGGCAATTTTCTAATAGCATTTTTATTGTTTTTATTGGACTATACATTTTTGTCTGCTCCTCTTCTTTCGTCCCCTCTCCCCTTCTACCCTCTGCCATGACCCCCACATCCCCACTTTACTCAGGAGATCTTGTCTTTTTCTCCTTCCTATGTAGTTCCATATAGTCTCTCTTAAGGTCCTCTTTGTTGTCTAGGTTCTCTGGGGTTGTGGACTGTAGGGAGGTTATTCTTTGCTTTATGTCTAAAAGCTACTTATAAGTGTGTACATATTATATTTGTTTTACTGGGCCTGGGATAGAGTGGCAAATCTTAATAAGAGTATAAAATGGAGAGGGTTTAGGGGATCTGGGAAAAGGAGAATAGCTAACATTAATGGCTTTTAGAAAAGTCACATCAAAACCTACTACTTGAGAAGATTCCTCAAGTATATACATATATAGGAGGATTTAAATGGATTTACCATATGATGGAGGTATACTCCAGATAAACACTTTATGCCAATAAAGTGAAACCTCCCAGTGCCAACAATTGGTTGCATCTTAAGTCATTGGTCAAAGGTGTCCCATAGGTGACCTCATATATCACAGCCTATTTCCAAAACTATTGGTTGCTTTCTATAACCTAACTATAAGGCTCTGTTGCTGAATACATTTATTTATGTCCGTAATCATAGAAAAATCAAGCTAGTGTCCAACTAAAAACTCTACCCCTACTGACTATCATTTCTAGTGCTAAAAGGTACTATAAGAAATATAATTATTAATCTCATGTATCTCTGTGAGCTCCAAAATGTGTGAGCTACCATAGCTACGTGCCTGTAAGATATACCCACTGGTACAATAGTAGCACAAATGTTCTGGAAGTAACTAACCACTCTTGGTTGAATTTAAGGCCTGTTTCATGAGATGGAATGCAAACCTGACACTGTTAATGAGGCCAAGAACCTGAGATTAGGTAGGTCATAGGGTCATGAGGAAACCTACTACTATTATTAAGTGAAAATAACAAGAAAATGACTCTTAATGACATCCAGCTATTCCCACTTAGCCCTCATCAGAGGAGCTTTTTTCAAAATTTTATTTATTTATTTATTATGTATTACAGTATTCTCAGTATTCTGTCTGCATGTGTGCCTGCAGGCCGGAAGAGGGCACCAGATCTCACTACAGATGGCTGTGAGCCACGATGTGGTTGCTGGGAATTGAACTCAGGACCTTGAAGAACAAGCAGTGCTCTTAACCACTGAGCCATCTCTCCAGCCCTCAGAGGAGCTTTTTCTTGAAGTAGATTGTAGTCAATCCAGAGACCTACAACTGGACAATGTGCAGAGAGTGACAGACTTTAGAGTCCATGGGCTTAAATGAAATGTCTTCATTAAACCTCTTCCCTCAAAGCTCAGGGAATCTATGCAGAAGAAGAGCAAAGATTATAAAGAATCAAAGGTAGTGGGGATTCTAACAAAACAGCATTTTCCAGATACAACCGGACTGATGCAGAAACTTACAGAGACTAGTGAAATCTTTCTGCCCCATCTTTCATGTTGTTCCCTGAGCAGGAGATGTGTTGCACTTCCCCTAGGCACCTGTGATCATTAAGTCACCTTTCTTTTTTTTAGTGGAGATGCAATATGATTCATTGTAAAGCATTTGATCTGTTAATTCAGAAAACAGGTTTAAGGGAAATTTTACATTCACAAGCTAAGTTCCTTATGTTAAGGAAGTTAAGGGGAAGATTATTTATATCTGATATCTTCTAAGTTTCTAGCTCCTAAAACAGAGATGTTAAAGTGCAGTTAACAAATTAGGGGCAGTATAGCTATGATGGGGATAAATTTGAGCAAGTTTGTATGAAAATCTTAATATGTCAGAATCATGGCTAATGATCACAGCGGATTTGAAGCTGACAGGTCCTGCTGAGGGGAGAAAGGACTTGTTCAGTTAGCTCCCCCCTGATTCCAGTTTGATGAACTGTGGAGCATTGGTGTATTGATCTACCAGGGCCAGGGTGGAGGAAGCAGAAGGGAGCTCAGGATTGGACACTCCCTATGTGTCCAATGCAATGGCAGGATTGGAGAGCCCCAGTCAGGGTCAGGGTAGGGTGTTTATCATAGTAGAGGTTGGGGTAAGGGAATTTCCAGGGTTCAGTACCCTTGATGGACTGACATTTGTCTATGGGTGTCTTAGAGTAAAGGAATAAGTACATGCTGGGTTCAGGGACATCTGGTGATCTATCTACTCTTATCTAACATTTGAAATATCAGGAACTTTCCCTTAGGTGCTGCCCCCCCCCCCCCGTGGTATTAGTTTATGGCTTTTCCTAAAACCAGGTGCTGCTGCTAAAGGTAGCTTTAACTAAATCTCTATCACTCATTTTTATAAAAGAAAGAAGACTAAAGATTCAATGGTTGGCGTAAAAAACTGCAAACTCAGAAAGGCTGACAATTAGTTAATCTTTCCCTCCTGGCTGGCGTCTCCAAAATGAGCTGGGCTTCTACTTTGTCAAACCAGGAAAAAAACTGTGCCACTCCAAACGCCTCCCTACTTCCTGTGTCTCCTGGAGGCCATCTCATGCCTTATGATCACTTTCTGTCCACTAGTTGCTAACTCAACCTCCTGACCTAAGGTTAATTTTGTTTAACTCACTCAAATACAAACTCAGGGTTCACAGTGTGATTGAATATCCTCCCAAATTTCCCCCTTTTTGTCCTAACAAAAAGGAAAAGTTTTAACTTTAGCATAGGAAAACTAAACACAACAAGAACAATTATCAAGTAAAGATCACATTCACCCAAAGAGGCCAATCTGGATGTCAAGATGTTTGGTGAAATGACTGATACATCTGCTTCGGGGTCTGTGAATGTTTGCCTCAGCTTCTCAGAACCAAAATAACCACACTTTTATATTAATTAAAACACTACTTGGCCACTTAGCTCTAGTTTCTTATTGGCTAACTCTTATATGTTAATTTAACCAATTTTCTATTAATTTTTGTATCGCCACGTGGCTGTGGATTACTGGGTAAAGTTCCTATTGTCTGTGTTTGGCGGCTCCATGGCTTCTCTCTGACTCCACCCTTCTTTCTCCCATCATTCAGCATAGCTTTCTCTGCCTACTTCTGTTCTTCCCTGCCATAGGCTCCAAGCAGTTCTTTATTCATTCTTTGTAAAACTCATTGAAAGCTCTTTTTGGGCTGTGTATAATTTTAGTAAATGATTCAGTCCTCTTTCCTTATTCTCTAGCTGTGTTTCAAGCATGTGAAGCTGCTATTTGGCATAGAATCAAGGTGTTATCATCAAATATAGACTGTCTTTTCACATCAGCATATTGGCCTTTATCAAAATGCTGCTCTGGCCCAGTGGTGGTGGCACACTCCTTTAATCCCAGCATTGGGAAACAGAGACAGGTGGATCTCTGTAAACTCAAGGCCAGCCTAATTTACAAGAGTTCCAGGACTGCTGGGGCTGTTATACAGAGAAACCCTGTTTCGAAAAACAAAAACAAAAGCAAGCAAGCAAACAAATAAACAAAAGAAGTTGGTTTGGAGAAATCTCATAACCTCTATCCCTACCTCATTTTTATAGGATCCCAGCTTCCTTTTTCCACCATATTCTCCATTGCAACTATGGACCAGCTTCCAATGCTGATGTAACTAAATCTTTCTAGTCTTCTGAAATAATTCTGTTCCTAGTGGCCTATGAAGTTAGCATTTGAATGCATACCATCTGAATTGACTGCCTCCTCGGATCTCTACAAATCAAACATCTCTATAGGATTCCAGTTAATTTCTGCATAGCCTTGGGGGTATTTATCATCTGGTAGTCATTCTTATATGGGGACCAGATAAATTAAGGTTGAAGTCCTAATAACCTTAGACCACTCCCCTTCAGTTTCATAATGCAATGGTGTGGTAGTTTCTGCTCTAAATTCCTCTATCTATTTTTCTTAATTTTATTGGTAGGTCTTTCTAAAGCTTGTGTCTTATCAAACAATTTTTAAAAAACTTCATCTGTAAGTTTTTCTAAGGTTTGCATCTTACCAGTCAAATTATCATATTTGGCACAGTTATCAAACCACTTTTTAAAGGATAAAATATTAATTACAAAACTGATAGTAATTACTATTGACATTATGCCAATCCCAGCAAAGTTATTTATCCCTTTATTTAAAATTTCCAATTTCAGATCATTCATAGTAGCACTATACAAGGTCCTAGCACCTGCCTTGTGATGTTTCTTAATGTGGAAAGAATTTTCTTTTTAATATAACTCTCCTCTAAAGGACTTCCCATGTATCTCACCAAATCTGATGACTTCTCACTGTTCATGTACATTAGTGGTGGTGAACTCAAGCCCCTCCCACAATTTCCAAGCTCCAGCCTCCTTTTCACAGTCCTGGCTAATGGCAGCTGCTGGCTATGAGTGCTCTCCTTCACAAAGAGGCCCACACAGAAACTGTGGCAGAGCAGGCACGTCTCCCCTATCTCTGCAATTGTGGCCATGTTGGGGACCAAATGTTGTTTTAACTTCAGCACAGTGGCTGTGCCTCACTACTACTGTATCAGCCAGCAATCGCAACTCGCCAGTTACTAGATGGCTTTTCTAGCAGTGACTTGGCTGCTCAGGCTTTAGCCTAGTGGCAAACATCAGCTCTGCTGTTGCCACTAAAGGTAGCTTTAACTAAATCCCTATTGTTCTATTTTTAAATAAGATTCAGATTCAAAGTTTGGGGTCAAAACTTACTAGCACAGAGAGGCTGTGTTACAATTAGCTAACATTCCCTCCTTGTTGTTGTCCCAGAAAGACCAGTACTTCTGCTTTTCCAAACCAGAAAGAGCTGCATCACTCCAAACCCCACCCTGTCATTTCCTGTTTCTCTCTCTTTTATGGATGCCCTCTGATGCTCTATGATTACTTTCTGTCAAGTAATTGCTAATTCAGCCTCCTGACCCATTGTTAATTTTCCTTAATTAACACAAATTAGCACAAATCCAGGGTTCACATTGTGATTGAAAATCCCTCAACACTTTCCTACATTTCCAATATGTCTGGGCAGTACATTAATCAACCACTTATCAGTTTTGTTATCTATCTTGTTGTGTTTTCATTTTCATATGTCTATATACATATATTTGTTTACATATACACACACATATATATGTATATTCTAACTTATGTTATATATTTGTTATATACCAGGAACTATTTATATGTGGTACACCTGGAACAATTTGTTTTACTGCTCTTCACAGTTCTATTAGGATAATGATAATAATAATAATAATAATAATGATAATGCAACAGAAACCAAGCAGTTTATCCATTGTAATAAACTAGAAAATAGCCGTGTCCCAGGTAAGTCTGCAAGTCCTTTGGAGAACCCAACATCTAAATGTTATTCCATTTATGTATTTTTAAGATAAATATTTACTAAGAAAGTAAGCTCTGAGTATATGTATTCCTTCTGCTGTTCATTCAGATTAGAATTTTCATTTATATTCACTCTGAGATGGTGACTGCAGGCCGTACATTTACTAATTAGTTCTCTGAGAATTTCGAGGACTGTATAATCTATTTTGATCCTATTCATGCTCCCTCTCAGAACTCTTCCCAGATCTCTTTCTCTCCTCCCAAGTTAATGTCCTTCTTTTTCTTTCAAGACCAATTTGTGATCTCCAAACATTCTTGGAGGTATGGTCTTTCACTGGAGTGTGGTCAACTTCTCTTAAGAAAACCGATTTTCCCTCTCATAGCAGCTAACATTGCCATTTTCTCTATAGCTAAAGGTGGTATGATGTACCTGGGTGCTCTTTACATGTGGCTTGTATGGCTTGAGCTTTCACAGATTTTATATTTGCTGCTGAAATGTCTGAGGTCATATGTGCAGTTGCTATTCTTTGTTCAGGAGTTTCTATGTAGTCATTGACTGACTCTGGCTTTTACCATTTGCCCATCCCCTCTGCCGAAGTGACTCTCGAGCCTTTGACAGGGTAGTTAAAAATATATATTCCTGTTAGAGTTGAGCATTTTTGTACTCTAAATTTGGCCAGTTATGGGTTGTGTCTTAGTCATTGTTTACTGCAAATGGGAGTTCCTTGCAATCATAACCGAGTAATACATTGACCTATGGGTTTAATAATAAGTCATTAGGAGTCAGTTTAGTTTAATACTATGTGCATTCAGTGGTATACTAGTACTAGATTCTTCTTTAGTGGCTATGTCCTTTCTAGCCATTGGTTCTTGGCCTGATATTGATGCAAAGAATGGACTTCATATTGTGAAGTGGGACCTAATTTCAATCAGAATGTGGTTGATTATTCCCATGATGCTCATGCCAGTGCTGTACCAGTGGGCACTGTTTGCTGAGACAGTCAGACTTTTAGCTTTCCAGGTTTGCAGGTGGGAGTGATTGATGTTTACTTTTCCCCTTCAGTACTTTTCATATCACCTTCCAGCACTATGATAGTTATTCAGTAAGGATGAAGCTTCTGGGTCTATACTGATTTGATTTCATCATGTTTTATGACCCAAGTGATACGGTGTCTTTCAGAAATACTGTGTTTTCATCAACTTCTGAAGAATGAGCAAACCAAAGGCAAAAGCCTGTAATGTTTGAGTGTGTTAGGGGCCTGTTTTTGGTACCTCATTGGCCAACAACTCGAAAAGATGTAAGCCAATCCCATTCCTGCCACTGGGAGTTTTATTTGTTAGTCTCTGGTGTGTATTAAACACATATTCATTGTTGCCCTTTAAATGTCTAGCTGCATATATGTGTATGTATGTATATATATATGTACATATGAATGCATGCATATATGTATATACAGTAGTAGAATTATTGTATATCCTTTTTAAAAGGTCTTTAGTATTATTTACTCGTCTATTTTTTTTGTATTTCCTCACCCAGACTTGACCTTTTCTATTCCATTATTCTTTTTTCTTTTAACCAGTGTGCCTAACTCCCTTCTCTTGAAAGTCTCCCCTCTGTTCTTCCCTACTTCTATTGATATTACAAGTCAAGCACACATATCTAAGGATTCAAAGCTAATATCCACAGTTGAGAAACAATGTGTGATAGCTGATATCTGTCTTTCTACAGAACACAGTGGAGTAAAAAAACAACTGATAGAAGTGATATTCTCCAGAAAGTCAGAACTGGATAATCATTTCCTTGTCCCTATTCATCCATTCTATATATTATGTTGAGTCCCTCTCCATATTGTGAAAAGATATGATGAGCAACAAAATCATAAATAAGCCTCATTTTTGCACAATTTCAAAGAAAAAGATAATTGTTGGTAATAATTGACAATAAAAAACTAAAAATAATTTTCCTATGTGTTTATTTTTATCATCATTTGATGCACAATGAGCATTTATAGGCACCTACTACCTCTAAAGTGCCATGGATTTGAATGTTTGGGCCCAAACAGAACACATAATTCTACTTAAAAATCTAACCGGTTTAACTAAGGAATTAATTAATATTTTCTTTTTTCATTTTTAAAAGAACACAATTATGAAATAATTGGCTTGAGGTAAGTGCCATAGCTGTTATTTTGCATTAGATACATCCATCAAGTCATTTCTGCATCAGTCACTATGTAATGACTCTATTGTGTGGATTATTCTTTCATTTCTGATATTTCATAATTCTTCCTTTTTGATAAGAGCTGTATAATTTAATCACTTCCAGCTGATAAAAAATAGTTTTTAAAAAACACAAATTCAGTCAAAGTAAAGTGGTCACATAAAGTATATATTTCTTGATAAAGGTATTGTTTTTAATTTACTAAGTTATTGTCTGTGCCTTTTGTTAAAAGCCACTTTAAAACTAAAAAAAAAAAAGAAAAGAAAAGAAATGCAAATAATCTCACTAAAACCTTACTGAAGAGAACCTGTAAATTTTACTAAAAGAAAAGGAGGACTAAAGGAATTGGGGAAACAAAAGAGAACAAGGAAAGAAAGTTAAACTGTGGTAAAAAGTTTAAAGTTGCTGAACTGGATGAGAAACCACTTATGAACAACATCTAGCACAGTAACTTTGTAGACCCACCAGTCTACAAAGTGTGTCCAACCAATGAATCTTTCCCCACGTCACTCCTTAGGGTAGGAGAGCACTTGTCAAAACACCCACATCACGTATTAATGAAGAAAAAATGCCCAACTTCCTCCCAGCAGAAGAGAGAGCAATTATCACTGAGTTCACTGAATAATCTGGTGGTATTTTCTGTTTTCCCCCTTGTCAGCGGCTAATGAAAATAAAATGCTTGCTGAAGGCATCGCAATATGTTGGATTTTGATCTTCACCTTGTTGTGTCAAGCTCATGTTTAGTAACTTTGTGCATTGAAACGACAAGCTAAAACCATGTGTTCTTTGCGTGACTGTTACTGAAGATTGAATCTGTTCTAAATGCCTCTCGTGCCTCAGTCCCTGTCAACATTTCATTGCCGGAAAAGCAGATGACCTGCCATCTTAAAAGAAATGTGCATACTGTTGTCAACATTGCAATATTGTTCTGTCCTGACGTTTGTTGATAAGTTTTCTGTATAATTTTAGGCTGAAATTACAAATGAACACATGTTTTTAAGAATAACTAAATGAAGAGATCTGAAATGAAATTTAAAGCACTCTTATGTTTAAAGTCTTTGTGCTATCTCCTTTTTTTGGTTTAGGAAGATGACTAGAAGGTATACTTTACATTTATATATATGTACACACACACACACACACTCACACACACACCATACTTTGTATCTACCTATTTACATCTGCAATAGGAATAATGAAAGGATTCACAACCATGTTAAATATGACACTATACTAAAACAAAGTTTAAAGTTTAATACAATACTGTAGTAAAATATTTTAACTTTTATTTACATAATAACTATTATTGTATATTCATTGTGTACGAGGGGCACATATGTCATGGAAAGTGTGTGGAAGATGAAGGGAAAGTTTGTACAACTGGTTTTCTCCTTCAACATTTACATAGATCCTAGGGATCAAACTCAGATTGTCAATCTTGCCATATTCTGAAGGTCTCTGAAAGATTTGATGAATGCCTAATTATATATCTAGAAAATCTAACATGACTACAAGCTTGACTATTATAGATCATTATCTATTGATCTATATTTCTTAATTATACATTACATATTTAAATGAGCTTGGCAAATACAATACCTTAATTAAGATCAGAAATACATATACATGGTAAAGTAAACTTGACCTTAAATTTGTGTCAATAAACCAAGATCCATACCAATGCAAATCTCTAGCATATCCTCCTTTAAATGTAAATAAACATTTATAAACAATATTTGGGAATATGGGTGTAGTTCCCTCCAAACTGCTTTCTGCTTTTTGTTGGGTGAAGTAATTTTTCAGGGGTATTCATGGTGACCTTTCAGGGGTTTGGGTCCATCAAACCACATTAATCTAGAGTTAATTCACAAGTTCTCAACTTTGGCAAAATTTCAACATGTTTGTCTCTTGTGGCAGTTCCATGGCTTCTCTCTAATAAACCTTTATAAATGCCACTTACCTATTCTAGACTCCATATGCCTCCTAATTTTCTGATCAAGTATGCAATATCACTTCAGTACATGGCATATTGTTGCTCTTAAGAAAGATTTATTAAATCTATATCTTCAATTTATGAATTTATAAGTGAAACTCTAGTTTACAAACAACAAATTTAGCATTCCAGTAATAAAAATGCATGACATAAGAGAAAGCTTCTTCTGGAAAAACTTCTTAAATAATTAGAAAATATGCTTACTTGTCAGTGAAGTCATGCAGGCAAAACACCATTGAGAAAAAAAAATGTCAATGCCAATGTATAATCTGATTCTAGAGTTGGCTAGTCATTTGCAAACTAGATTTTGATTAATGCAAGTAAGTTTTTAGAGCAATATCCTTGATGTAAGTACTAACTTTACCCATCAAATTTAAGACCTTTGAAATAAGTATGTGGGATTTTATGAAACTATCAGATGTCACAAACATTGAAGTAACAAATACTCTAACAGCAGCTTAAGACTTCCTATTTCTAGGATACTAGAGAGAATTACTTTTCTTCCTGTTTTTTTTTTTTTGCAAATAAGATTTTGTAAGTCTTCTAAAGAATCTGTTTATATATTATATTATTCAGATAGAAATCACCAAAAATAGAGTAAATGGCAGAGTATTGTGCCGTGTGCTTGCTCTTGGCTGTCTCCCCTGATCTCAACACTCCTTGTTGTCCTTCCCAGTATTTAGTGTGACATCTGTCTCCTGGATCCGCTTTCCTTTCCCCTTCATATTCTAAACACTGCAGTTTAGTTTCTTTCCTAACTGCACTGATACTTCTTTCATAAACTCCATGTTTCTAACTATAGTTGATCGATAGACTCCTTAAATATTTCTGTGCTGTAGGTCACCTTGTGTGGGTTCTAATTTTCTGCAATTTCAGGTAAACATGGTCAACTGAGGTTCAAGCAATTCGTGGAAATTCCATAAAATAAACAACTTATGAATTTTACATTGTTTGCCATTCTAAAAATTATTTAAACACAGACACCGTGAAAGCCTGACAGTTGATTTGGTTCCTGGCATGGCTCTGACATGACTAATGGAGGGATAGTGCTCTCAGTATGTGCATGCTAGGCAAAGTGATGATTCAGATGCTGAGTGGAATAGAGAAAGATGGGGCAGCATTTCATCACACTTCTCCAAACATCTTTCTAGGGATCCATGAAGAAAATCAGGAAAAACTTGATGTTAGATCACAGTGGGCAAGCCCTTCACCTCAATTCATGTCATTGCATATGACATCACAAGAGAGATAGAACAGTTCAGCAAGACATCCTAGGAAGGAGAGAGAGCAGTGTTGTCATGATTTTTAAAAATATTCATTATAAAGCCATGGGTTTCATAGCCCCCGTATTTTAATTTATTAGATTATTTATTTTGTGCAGTTCTCACTATTGTATAATATTGTTACAAAATATAAAATTATTATAATTGTTCTAATTTGTCATTAACTATTAACCCCTTTCTATGCATAATTTATAAACTGTATCAGGATTTTACATATAAGAATAAGCAGTATATAAGTGCAACTCAGTACTACCCAAGTTCAGGCATTCACAAGAAGTCTTGAAACAAAATCTTTATAAGTAAAGGGCGATAGCACCACAGTAGTTCATCTCTTAAAACACTTTCCACTAATAACCTTGAAAAGGGAGCAGCATCCTGATGTTTTCTGTCTCTTTTTGGCCTCATCTTATTTTAATTTCTATTGAATTGTTTAGTCCTATCTTCAAAGTGGTAAAACCTTTTGGACTTCTGTCCTAGGCTGGTTTTCTCCTCTCACTGAGTGCCCCTTTCAAGTTATCTAATCTCACTTCCAGGGGCTTCTGTATCACAGAAATGTGAACGAGTCCTGTGTAGTTATTTTTTTTATCTTACTGCTGCTTATTTTTCATCAGGCTATTCGATATTTTTCTTTGAGAATGTGTTTGTGATTTTAGCTCATGCACAGTTCCACTCTATTCCATTCCTCATCTACTGACCTCCTTTGCCTATAACTGTCCCAGTAGATCTCATATTTTATGCAATGTTGTTTAGATCACAAACATAAGCATTGTCTTTGACTTCTCTACATAGTGATCTCATAAGTAATAAACAAAATCTATACATTCTATCGCCAGTATTCTCAAAGCCTTTTTTCCCAGACCACTAATGAATATTTTGGAATTGTGCAAATTTATTTACTTATTTATTTATTTATTATGTATACAATATTCTGTCTATGTGTATGCCTGAAGGCCAGAAGAAGGCACCAGACCTCATTACAGATGGTTGTGAGCCACCATGTGGTTGCTGGGAATTGAACTCAGGACCTTTGGAAGAGCAGGCAATGCTCTTAAGTGCTAAGCCATCTCTCCAGCCGAATTGTGCAATTTTAAACTTGTTTCTATTCTTCAACTTCATTTCCTCCTATCAAGTGTTCATCCTTCAATAATCTTTCTAAAACCCGGGTTTAGACTTAGCATTTTCATTCACACATTCTTTCAACTATTCCTACTACACAGGAAGTGAAGTCCAGACTGCTTAGAACACATTGAACTTTCCTCCTTGCAAATTATTTCTATTTATTTGTGCACTTTTCCTTTTATTTGTAATGTCAATTACATTAATTAATACAAATTCCTATACTCATGTAACTGTTTGGTTTAATTCAAAGGGTGTTTTCTTTGCCTAGTGCTTCCTACACATAGGTAACAAAAAACCATGCCATTAAGCAAACAAAAGACAGTAAGTAACATTCTATATGTAAATTTTAAAATTTGTCTTTGAGAAATTGAAACCTAAAAATAATGCATTTTGTTATTGTTTTGTTTAAGAAAAAGAGGCAAGGAATGATTACATTCTAAGCAAAATTTAGAAGTTTTAAAATACATTAAATCAACTGAATAAACCCATTCTATTTTCCTTTCACATAAAAGTTTATCAAATGGTGAAAATTATACATATTTTATCATAGTTTTTTTAATAAAATAAAAAATGTTTACTCTGTGCATATAACACATTACTTGTTATTACTGGGTCACTTTTGAGGGTAAAAGTTAACAATAGAAAATGTCTATAGTGAAGGTTTGATAAAAAGCACAGATTTGGTAATATTTATTTATTTATTCATTTATGGATTTACTTTAAATCCTGACCACTTTCCCCCTCTCTCCTTTCCTCATAGCCATTCCCCCTACCTCCTCTCCACTTTACCATCATCCACGCCTCTATTTCTATTCAGGAAAGGGCAGTTCTCCAATGAGTATTAATGAAACATGGAATATCAAGTTGCAATAAGACTAAGCACCTTGCCTTGCCTTAAGGCTGGGCAGTATGAGGACAGGGTCCCAAAAGCCGTAAAAAAGTCAGATATATACCCTGCTCCCATTGTTAGGAGTTCAACAAAAACATCAAGCTTCACCAACCCAACCATATAACCTTTGACCTACAGTCTGTCCTGCCTATGGGATGGCTGTAAAGGTTGCTAAGGGGTAAAGGTGGAACAGAGATCGTGGGAGTGGCCAAGCAATGACTGGTACAGCCCGATACCCATTTCATGAGAGTGAGTCCACCTCTGACACTGTCTGAAACCCCAGGATTCTGAGACTGGATGGCCCAGAGACCTAGGATAGAACCAAACATGGCTGCAGACGCAGACACAGTAATTTTTAAGAGATGTGTTTGCACACTGGAGAGCAGTGTGAACATAACATGCATGCATTTATAGCCCTACCAGCAACTAAAGGATGCTTCCTTAGTGTCCCTGCTCCAGCTATATAAACTAAGTATCATTATTTTTTATTTTAAGTTATATGCTATTTTTAGTGTTTTCCAATTTGTTCAATTTTATTTTATAATTTTCAACCATGAGCATATTTACTCTCTGTAACTAAAGCTACTATAGGATTGTGTTGTTGCTCTAGTCTATAATTCTTTCTTTCTCTCTTTGTAAGTGAATTTTTAAACTCATTTAAATGAATTTAGAATCAGACACTGTAGTCCTGGCTGACCACAAACTTACAATCAATCTCCTGCCTCAGCCTGCCTGGGATTATAGGCATGTGTCACCATGTTCAATTTACATTCTATAATTCTTATCTGGTATAAGTTTCTTGACTTTATTTTAGAAACTATTTGATAGTATGATTCAGTTTAATATTTTAACACAAAGATTTAATACTATCTTTTTGAAATATCAAAGTATTAAGTATTTAAGGGACTAATAAATCTTTCATGGATTTAAATTCCAGAAAACACAGTTCCAAATACCAAGGGCTTATTGCTTACTGTCCACTTTAACTTTTGCATCAGTTTAATCCCCCCGCCCCCCATGATAACTTCTATCTGTGTTTTTAAGCTAGGAAAGTGGATGGGAAGTTTATAAAAGCTTTTAGTTTCATTGGTCAACAAATAAATCAGATACAGCTTATATTTAAGACAGAAAAAATCTTCAAGAAATATATGAGATTTTTCAAAGTGTTCAGTAAAGTTGTTTTCAATTCTTAACCTCTCTCAGTATGAAAAATCATCCACTACACCATCTGTGAACAAACATGGAGCAAGAATATGCCAGTCATATCTCTACTGTTCTGTGGATTTTGAATTTCATCATGTAGTTTGTTTTGGTCTGTGAAATGTTAGTGGATGTGTTAGAAACAACACTATGCGTACATTCATTCCTTGGTTTGTCCTCTCAGATTTCTGTCATTTGTCATAAGAAAATGATGCCAGGAGTAGTAGTTGGAATACAAACAAAATGAGAAGACGTAGGAAACTCAAATACAAGCCCTGACCTTGAAATATCTCAGCTGGCTTTAATAGGACCATGAGCTATGCCTCATTGTATAAGAGAGAAATAAATATTATTTATAAA
>NW_026068229.1:594552-629900 GCF_014885135.2 Alexandromys fortis
CCTTTCCTTTCCTTCCCTTCCCTTCCCTTCCCTTCCCTTCCCTTCCCTTCCCTTCCCTTCCCTTCCCTTCTCCCCTCTCCTCTCTCTTTCAAACACATGTTGAAGCTACAGTCACAGTGTGATGTGCAGAATTGTCTGGGTAACCATTAGCCAGTGTCCCAGTGCTGTAGAGAGGGGCAGGCAAAGCAGTATTGTGAAAACTGAGTGCAGTGTTTGTAGAACGCGTACTGTACCATAAGCACTTGGCTCTTTATGGGCATGCTTTGCTAAAGACTCAGTCACTGTGGAATTGAAGACTGAGGTTATATTTGGATAATAATTATTCCCTAAGTGTCTTCAGGAAATGATGTGGGAATCCCCTCTGCGTGCTGGGATTACCATTAATGAATAAAGAAACTGTTTTGGACCTATAGCAAGGCAGAACTTAGGTCCCTGACCAGCCGGGAATGAACAAGCCCCCTTTTCCAAAAGGAAATAATGGTTTACACTTTAAATATTTTTATTATGTTATATCTTTTCCTTAACTTTACATCAGAATTTCATTGACTTCATAAAATTGAGATTTTTCTGTTTTGCATTTTCTTTTAAATACATTTAAGAATGTTTTTATGACGAGTATTATCATTTCCCCAACATTTAGAAGAGCAGAACAGAAATCATTGCTAGGACCATTTTTATTTCTACAGGTCGGAGTATTTATGGGCTTATTTTGTTACAGCACTTTAAATTTGTTTACACCATTCTATCTCATTTAAATATTTCCCTGCATTTTATCTCTCAGAATCGTTTCAGCTTTGTAGGTTAAAATTATTCATGATATTTTCTTATTAGCGTTTCAACCATTCTTTTCCAGATACAATTTTTGTTATTTATTTCTAGCTCAATTACACCACGTTTGGAGTACACAGTGTATAAAATTGAAACCCATTGTAATTCAATGGCAGTTTCTACATGACTCATTATATGACCAATATTTGAATGTCCCATCTATCATTAATGATTTTTTATTTACACATGAATAAAATTTCTATATATCTAAATATCAAATTGTTAAGAATGTTATTGAAAATACCTGATTCAGAAGTTAAGTGTGTGTGTGTGTGTGTGTGTGTGTGTGTGTGTGTGTATCTAGGAACCAGCAGTCTCTGGAGCATTAACTAATTCACTTCTAAATAACTCATAAGTACTTAGATGAAACAGTCACTTGTATTTTAAAATGGAAAATATATTAAAATAAAAGAACAAAGTTTACCTATATCAAAATAGTATAAAATGTACAAGTAGTGAATATTCACAAGGTTTCCATACCATTACATGTACATAGGAAAGAAAAGATGGAATCCAAATCCTATATACTATCATTGTGCAGAAGTGTGTATATATGTGTATACACATGTAAATAATACACTCTGTGTGTGTGTGTGTGTGAGAGAGAGAGAGAGAGAGAGAGAGAGAGAGAGAGAGAGAGAGAGAGAAGAATGTAGAAGTGGACTATGGGAGGGGAAGAGGAGGCAGAGAGTTAAATGGAGAGAGGAGAGGAGAGCAGCAAGTGTAATCTGTGATAAAAGCAGGAGGCCCAGCGTCTGGGGAATAGGAATCGATCACCTGGAAAGAAGGTGTTGGGGGGAAGATGGGGGTCAGTTTAAAACAGAGTCCAATCATACACATGTATGAAAAGGTCACAATTAAACTCAAGTCTTTATATATTAACAAAATGAAATAAAATAAATAATACATTATAAATAAGAAGTTATAAAACACTAAAAATGTCCACATCCTTATTGCTTTTTTACGTGCTTGCTGTGGTGTTTATGGAGGAATATGCTACTGAATTCTTCTACTGTGATATTACCTACTGGCTTACTCTCATCACAGATTATATATTTTTGTTTTATTGCTTTGTGTGTGCATGTGTGTGCATATGTGTGTGTGTGCATGGTGTACATGTGTATATATGTATTCAGGTACGTGTAAATGAGCCTGTGGTTGTGCGCACATATGTGCTGCGTGTGAAGACCAGAATTCAACATGGAGTGTTTTCCTCTACTGATTTTCACCTCTTTGATAAAAGATTTTTCTCATTGAGTTAGGAATTCACAGATTCTGCAATATTATCTGGGAAAGGTGTTCCTGGAGCCTCCTGTCTCCACCTGCACCAGTCCTGAGTGCTGGGATTAAATAACTATGCCTGTATTTTTAACATGGGTGTTTGGAGATCCAAACTCAGGTCCTCATATGTGAACCTCAGTGACTGAGCTTTCTCACTGCTCCAAGATTTTTTTAAACATCAAATTTTAATATTGCACCTCATCTAAAGATATATTTCTTATTCATTATAAATGGCATCTTCAATTCTAGCAGTTCTTGTTTGTTTGTGTGTGTGTGAGCGCACGCATTTAAAGCTGGGTATTAAACTCAAGGACTCTCACATGGTAAGCAAATGCTGTATCATTGAGCTACATTCCCATCCCTGTTAATGCTGCTTGAATTTTTATCTAATTTATCTATTGTAGCTACTCCAACCTCTTTAAATAAAGTTGGAGTACATTTTTATCTATTCATGCACAGCAAACTCTTTTTTTGATTTTCCAAGTGGAGCACTTAAGCGCATGCTTTACTTATATCAATGCAATTATTGTTAAAGTTTCAGATTCATAATTTTAACATTGTTTACTGATTTTTAAAAGTCTGAGGCATATTTAAAATATTTTTTATTTTATTCAGAACAATTTTTTGGTATTGGTAAGGCCTCTCATATACTAGGTATGTCACATACTGTGACAGAGCTAGATGCATAACTGTAACATATAATTACATTTTTAATGTTTGTACCCTTTAGTATTTTTTAAAAACCTTGTGTGTGTGAACATTTGTAAACAAGGAGCCATCACTTCAGTTTTCTGCCTCATAAGTCTTAGTGAAAAAACCTCAGTACAACATGCGATCAGTGAGTGGTTAGAGCAGACTCATAAACCACTCACCTGGGCCTAACTTGAAAAGGCATCAGAGAGGAATGTGCTGATAAGACGTGAGCAGCGAATCACGTCCTAGTCCTAACCGTTCAGCAAACCCAAGATAAATATCCATGTTCGCACTTGGGTAGTGATCTCTATGGGTCTCGAGGAAGAAATACATTTCACAGATGCTCTACTGTGCACCATAACCACAAATGGCTTGAACAACTCCACTTTCCCATACTTACAAAGTGCCAACTACAGAATATTCTGCATGTTGTCAGAAGTGTGACGAATGTCAGTCTGCACTGGTAGTACCCTGGCTGTCACTTTCCACTACCTGTGAAAGTCCTAGATGTACAAAAGAGACATTTTCACAATTCTCTTAAACAGATGTATGATTGTAATTGGACCTTCAGATGTTGAGGTGGTACAGAGCCATTAAAAAACCCATGGCCAACCCTGGTCATAACAAAACTCTCTGTGGAAGCATTGGATACAGTCTACTCATTCCTTCTATTATACTCATTCCTGATGAAGAAGAATGTCCCTGGAGTGCAGATGAGAAGAATCCACCAACACCAAAAGTAGTACCCTGTGGTTTCCAAGAACAACTGCCTCATGGTATCAGTTTCTGTGCATCAGGACGGAGGTCATTATTTCAAGGACAGAGACAAGCAGGGACAATATCTAGCTCCTATGCTCATATAGTTGGGAGCACTTCGAGCAGCTGGTCCTGGGGAATGGCTGCAGAATTTGATGACAACTGAAGTATTGGTAAATCTGCACCCTGGGAGTCTTCATGCAGAAATGATTGAAATTTGTAAGCTTCCTTCTTCCCTTAGGACATTTGAACAAATGGTCTTTGGCCATAGTTACAAATGATTCTGGGTGCCCTCCATATTTTTCTTTGTAGTAAAGCAGCCTTAAATACCCAACATGAACTTTTTGACACCCTTATCCCTCAAAACTTCTTTGACCTCATCTTTGTTTCCAGTATAACCAACAAGTCCATATCATTATATACTAAGAATAATTTGTGAATACTCTTTTGTAATAAGGATAGACACTTCATTCTCAACACCTGTATCATATGTAAGCACCACCATGTGGCAAATAAAATATTCACTCTGAACTCATGTTACCATGACAGGGAGGATCATTTCTTTAGATACATTTCAAGTCTTTTATTAGCATTATCCCAATTTAAACCTAGGAACTTAGATGCCTGTGTTTACTAATATCACATTCAGAATAACAGTATATCCACATGCTCCTCTCATTTTAGAAATAATAATGCCATTAGAACATTGTTCCTGCTTTTAGACTATTCAAGAACAGCTCTGAGCACCATGAAACAACTTTCTCCTACAACACCGTGCCAATTGCATTTATCTATACACTGGGTATGGGCTGGTTTACAAGAAGCCACTGCAAACCACCACTGTTGCTATTCATTTCCATGATGATGGCGATTCTTACATTCCCGTCTCTCTTCATGTATATATATATATACCAATCTCATGTCCTGTAGCTGCTGTGTGACTTGCCTGATTACTATTCCAGCTACTGTTTCTGTATTGTTCATAAAGCTCAGGCTGGATTTTAAGGATGAAGATTAATAGGATGGGGGAACTATGCAACTATTCTGCTGAAATAGCCACATCCTCAATACAAAGAATATCAAGTTATTTGAAACCAATGAGTCTTGTGATCTGTCCCTTGTTCTTCATCTCTCTTCTTATTGCTTGTTGACCAGTTCTCGCCATGCAGATTCATTTTGTTGTTGTCTGTTCCGCCTTTAGCAATAGCTATCGATGTACTTGAGGATTTAGAAAGCTTACAAGGTCTACTATATACTGTCTGGTCTCGGTTTTCTGATTAATCAAGTTGCTGTGAATGTTGAGGTCTTGCTGTCCAACTTTAAGATTCCCAAACAGCACTCATAACACAGAACTATAGATGTTTCACTGTCTTCTCTCTCCTTGAAGTCTAGCCCACCCAGAAGAACCTGCATCTCTGAGTGTCTACTGAAGACACAGGAAAACAATGAGACCAAGAGCTCATTCTCTTTTTCCTCAATAGGAACCTTTCAAAGGTGACCACGAAGTGACCATTCCTGGCTACACTACCAGAGCTGTAAGTCGAGTCCACAAATTACTCTGCCAGTTGTTCACAGTATCCATTCTTATTTGAAATACTCCAATATGAATGCTTTTTGAAATACCCTTTCTAGGCAATGCTGCCTCTACTCAGTACCATTTGCTTCATTGAATGCTCCCACATTTATGAGTCCTTAATGTTTTCTCTTTAAAAATCTATGTATTTTTGCTTCATATAATATGACCACTATTACTGCTTTACAAAGTCAATATGCATTTTTACTCACAAAATTTATCTTTCCTTTATTAAATGTGAATTCACTATCATTAAACTTAATAAAAACCATCTAATATTTCTTTGAGTTAGGATCAGTAGAAGTGTGTGTGTGTGTGTGTGTGTGTGTGTGTGTGAGAGAGAGAGAGAGAGAGAGAGAGAGAGAGAGTTGTGCTGGTATTAAAGATGGAATCCAGGGTCCCATCTATGCAAGTACTCCGAACTGTCCTAGCATTCTTGGATATATTTACTTTGGGTTCTGTACTTTGATTTAAGAGTCCCAATCTTTAGAAATGGATGCCACTCACTGTATTCTTACTGGATTGTTTTTGTCATGGAGTCAGATACAAGTCGAACTGTAGCACTTCTGATGTGATCTCAGATTTCCTCTGGATCCTTTCAAGCTTTTATTCCTTGGCGAGTTTGTGCTAACCAGAATGTGTCACAGTATCTCTAAGAATTTGTTAGTGACAGTGATATTTTCTTGTTCTAGAAGACACTCAGGAATGTTATCTCTAAATGTGGGATTCTTTTCTAGAAGCAGATTTCCTTGAGAGTTTTGCTCTTTTAACTTTTCATTCCCATTAATTTCCTTGATGTGTTCTGATAAAATATTTATATTATTTCATATGCTTCTAGAAGCATCCTTAGTAGAGGGGTTCCCTAAAATTGCCTACCTGCCCAACCTTTACAAAAAAGTATGTAATGATAATGTTCTACCAAAGCTAGAAATTTAAAATGCATGTTTCATATTTAATTTGCAAAAGTTACTAAATAGGATCAAATGTTCAAATATGGTATAACATTCTGAATGACAATATCATAAATGGTAAAATGATATGAACATCGGAGTGAAGTGAAGCGGTAATGTGCAGATACGAGAGAATGATTATGCTCTATTTCCTCCTTGATGTAAAATAGCATGCATCTATGTTTGCAAAAAAAATTGTAATTTCTGCATGTAGATTAATACGTGTCTGTTATATTTAACAACAACTATATATTATTAAAGGACAGTTCTATAGAGAAAGGAACCCTTTTGCTGTGTTGGTGTGAGTGTAAATTAGTATTACAGTTGTGGAAATCAATATGGACGTTCGTCAAGAGTAGAACCTCCTTATAATCCATATTTTCTCCTACTGACAATAAAAATGAAGGGGTATAGATCAGGGCTCTCTTGCTTCATTGAATTCAGGCACAAAAAAAAAAAACTTATGGACTAAATTTCAAGGAGGATCCTGATCTTACTTAGATGACACAGTTGGATAGCCATATGTTACAATGCTTAGATTTTTCAGCTCCAGTTTGAATAAAACATCAGTTCATGTAGAGGAATGTAAATAACTCTGGACACTATAAGGGCAATGAATACCACAAGATACAGGAGGAGGTAAGATCTTCGCCTCTTTGCTGCAGGCTGACTGGCTAAGTTGAAGGAACCAAGTGCAAAGGAAAGAAGCCCTCTAATTGCTTTCAGGATTCTGTTTGGGGAGAAATGACAGGCTTCGGGAAGATTTCTCTAAGGCAAGATAGCTACCAGCTAATCCTACACATAATCCTACACACAGAGACTGTAAACCCTATTATAATATATTTGATAGACCTATAAGAAATTTAAATTAAATCTATCTTCAGTCCACTGTTGCACGTGAACTCGAGACTAATAGGGTATTTTAAGCTGCTCTATTAAAAAGTAAGTTTGAACGCAGGGACTTGATTCATGATTGTGGAGCAGCTGCTGTGCATATTAATAATACTGGTTAATGATTTTTGTTTTCCCTTCGCACATTTGGAAATTGTTTTAAATTAATTTTTAAAATGACTATTCCTCGTTGCCTTTTAGCGGCTTTGGCTCAGTGTTGTGCCGCTTTACCCCGCCGGCTGCTGCTTTTCTGCATGCAAATACACAGGCGCCCCTATGAAGACATAATTAGTGCGGCAGGTTTCTGTTTGTGTTTAACAATTAAAGCTGTGTTTTGGGAGTCGGTAACAAGAGAACTTGTTTACCTTTAAAATTGCAAGCAGTTATGATAGATTTTTGCCTCTCACTACGAATTCATTCCCTTTTCATGAGGATTTTTGAAATTCTGTGCAGCTGTGTAGTCTCTAGACTTTTCAAGATGAATTTAACATCGGTCTTGTTAGTATTTTATGACCCTAGATGGTGCCCAAAAGAAAATAAAAAAGTTTGGAGGTGCCAACTTTTCTGAACCAATCAGTATTTTTCCAACTGATCTGTTTCAGGTGTGGTAGGTCTAATTTCCCATACAAAGGATGAGTTTGTTTTAATGTGGCCTTAGGTTTTTGTCAGCTCCATTTCGTTCATAATTTAGCTGATTTCCTCTAGTCTCTTCCTTAACTGTGTACATTATACAATTATTTCTGAATATTATTAGCTGCCTTAAAAAGCTGAATATGTTAAGACTAACCAGAGAATAAAAAGTCACTGAGTATTCTGAGGAACAAATATTGTGGAAAATACATTTTTATTCACTGAAGGTATAAAATGTAGTTTCCAAGTATTTTAACAAAAGGTTTAATAATGATGGGTTCTAGCCAGGTATGGTGGCATAGGCCTGTGATTCTAACCCTTGGGATGTGGAGGCAGGAGAGTTTTAGGTCATTTTTACCTGTCTAATAAATTTCAGAGCAACATGAACCACAGGAGATCTTTCAGAGCAGAGGTGGGAGAAAGAGGGAGGGATGGAGGGATGAAGATGGGGGAGTCCAAAGAGAAACTGATAAAACCTAAAGGCTAATAACCATATTTCAGTTAAAAATACCTCGCATTGAATTAATATTGAAAATACATTTCACACATTTTAAGGATGTAACTTGAGTCCTTAGGTAGTTTACGTGTCTTTAACAAAAATACACAGCAGTGGGCATTTGTAAGTGCACGGTAAGCCCTTTTTGTAACATTAACCTGTGTCTTTCAGACTGACATGAAAATATTGTGTGTCTGTGGTATACATCATGATATTTAGATTCCTTTCCACAGTGTTTTGATGTGAAAAGGCATTTAACATATGTACCATTGTTACTGTTCTCATTTTTTGGCAGAGATATACTTTAAATCCTTTCTTTCAGATATTTTAGGTTTATAATACATTGTATTGTTAAGTATACTTTCCTTGCTGGGCAATAAAATTCCATGTCTTATCCCTTTTCACTTTAACATGCTCTCTATACAACCTTCTTTCCCCTTTTCTTCTATGCTTTTTCTCCAGTTTGTACTAACTACGGTTTTCTCTACTTCTATGAGATCAACTGCTTTAGAGGCCACAAATAATTTGGGCCATTTAATAATTATTTTACTGTGCCCAACTGACTTATTTTATATAATGAATTCTAGGTTGAAAATGGCAATATTTTATCTTCTTCTGATTCAACAATATTCCATGTGCATATGGAGCACATTTTCTTTGTCAGTTTTTGTGCAGATGAATACTTATTTTGATTACATACCTTGCTTATTGAACAATCCCTCAACAAAGACAAGAATATACTTGTCAGGTTGACATACAATCTCATTCCATGGGTTAAATTCTCACTCGTGGGATTCCTGGATTGTGTGATCAGCCTGGTTTTAGTTTTGAATAATTCTCATACTGATCTACAGACAGTTGTACTAATTGACAGCAACCTACCTTCATATTATGAATATTTCTTGTATGTTCTTGCCATTACTTGCTATTTCTTGGTTTTTGATAATAACTACACTAAAAATGAAAATCAGAGCGACATTTCTATAATGGCTTATGGTATTCAGTGGTTTTCCGTATGTCAATTGGACATTTACCTTTCTTTTCCTCTTTGTTTCCTATGGTATACAGAAGTATTTTGATTTAATGCAGTGTTGTCTTATTTTGTTCTTATACTGAAGATAATATCAAGAAAATTTTGTGCAGATTGTCCATTTGTGTATGTGTGTGAGTGTGAGTGTGTGTGGTGTTAGAAAAATACTCAAGGTAGATTCTTTATCCAGTAGTTCACTTAGCTCACACAGCTAAAGATTCGTGAGTGTGACACTGTATCTTCTTAGCCCTGGTCAGCCCTCATCAGAAAACATCACAATTTCAGGATTAAACACAGAACAAGAAACCACTTGGAAAGATGAGAAGCAAGAGAAGTCAAGTATGTTATTTTTTTTTTAAAGAACTACTTCTCTTAGGAAAAGATCCCATGGGAACTTATTAGTCCCTTTTTCTAGACATATTACTATTTTCCTGTCTTTTTTTAGTAAGTTGTTTTATTTTTTAAATTTTTGGGTATGAAATCTAGAACCTAATTTTGTTGTATTCCACACATTTGACATTTTAAGATTATTATCTTACTTCATTTCATCCTTTAAAATTACGACTCATAATGTACTTCCCGGTATAATACAATTTCCTTATGACATTATCTTCCATTGCAGTAATATAGTTATTGATACTTTAATATTTACACAGAGCAACTTGCAGTATTTCTGCATGCCTTACCTTTTGTTCTCCTTTATAAATTCCTCTTCATATCTACTCCGGGATTGATCAAATATTGCTTATTTATTATTCATTTTTATTTGATTCTTGTACAGGTTCTTATTTTTCTTTCCAGTGAATAGTCTAGAAATTACAAATGCAACTATCACTGTAACACTCTACACAGTTTCAGCTACATTTTAAAAAAGTGTGCAGCTTACTAAAACACTATTTCTTTTCCAAGTTATTTGCTGTGATGTCTCATTATCATTCAGTTTTCATCGATGTTGACATGATTGTACCTTGTGTTTAACCAATTAACATTTGTTTTTGTTTACTCTCTCTAGTGGTTTTTGCCTTTTCCTGCATGGTTGTTTTGCCATCTGGAATCATTTTGATTCAGTGTGAAGAATTCTCTTGAATATAATTTTCAGTCAATGTCTGACCTTAATAAATTCTTTCAACTTTTGTATTAAAACATGTTTATGGTAATTTTTATTATACATTCCATTTGTTTGAAGCCAGTAAATTACATTTTCTTAGAATATTGTTGGATTTATCCAATATTCAAATTTCATTAATTAATTAACAAAACATCATTTTTATGATTTGATTTAACGTATTTTCTCTGCTGACTTACATCTCATATATGGTCACTTATATTCACTAATTGATGGAGTATAGTGTGTTTTGTCCAATATTTTTAAAGTCTAATTAGTGGTTTTAATCTTATTCTTTGTGTAAAGACTAGCTTTATGTTATATTTTAAAATCTCCTGTATTAATATTTATTCATTTTCCTTTCTCTTTCCCTTTGTTTTGAATATTCCATATCATGCTTGGTACCAGGATATTGTTCTTTATTTCTCTTTCATTGTTTTGAAACAATGTATCATAGAGTCCAGGTTTTAGTCTTGAACTTACTGTGTAGCAAAGAATGACTTTTAATTTCTTATCCACTTTCTTATTCTTCCAGAGTGCTGGGTTATAGATGTCTGCTATATGTCTTGTTTTCTGGGGTGCTGAGGGCTGAATCAAGGATTTCTACACATTAGGCAGATACTCTTAGATGAGTTGTATCCCCAGCTAATATCCTTCCTTCCTTCCCCCAGCTAATATCCTTCTTCCTTTTTTCCTTCCTTCCTTTTCCTTCCTTCCTTCCTTCCTTCCTTCCTTCCTTCCTTCCTTCCTTCCTTCCTTCCTTCCTTCTTTTCTTCCTTCCTTCCTTCTTTCCTTCCTTCCTTTCTTCATACTCCTTCCTTCCTTCCTCCCTCCCTTCCTTCCTACTCCTTCCTTCCTTCCTTCCTTCCTTCCTTCCTTCCTTCCTTCCTTCCTTCCTGATATAGAATCATAAACTCTCTTCCTCATTAACATCCTTTCGCTCATGGCTCTTTTCCTTCTAAACATGATGAGCCCGCTATTTCTCTCTAATATTTGATGTTAGGAGCAGCTTTGTGATACAAATCTAGCCAAAAAGATGAGAAAAGAAATGGTGTATACTCCTCAATATCTGACATGTGAATCTCTTCACAATAATAATCTCTTTATTTCTTTTCTGTTCCATTAGGTAGCTGAGTACAGGTATAGAGGCCATGGACAAGAATACTTAAATTATAAAACTGACTTTACCCCTTGCATTTTGTACAAGTCATGTCACTCATTCATTTTAATTATGTTTCAAATTTGATGTTCCTAAGGGCAACTACATACATTCTGTTTTCAAAATGTATGTATTAGACAAGATTTTTCTTCTATTAAATTCTTCAAGACAGGCTCAAAAATATTACCCTTCCATATTTAAAAGTATGTGCTACCATGGATTTCCTTGGGTTATAATTTCCTTGATTTGGGATCTCCTGGGTGTTAATACATTGTATATAAAGGAAGAATGAGCTTTATTAGAAGAATGATAGTCATATATACTATCTTTTCATGTATTTTCTTACCTTGGGAAGAGGCAGGGGAAGATGGCCTATAACTCTCAATCCTCCTGGTTATTGCACAATACAAGGATGCAGGACACATCACAGTGCTCAACACATCTTTGTTTCTGCCTCATAGTCTGTCTGTCTGTCTGTCTGTCTGTATCTATCTATCTATCTATCTATCTATCTATCTATCTATCTATCATCTATCTATCTATCTATCTATCATCTATCTATCTATCATCTATCTATCTATCTATCTATCTATCTATCTATCTATCTATCTATCTATCTACGTATCTATAAACCCTGCACAATTCATACTTTCTCAGAGGTATTCTTGTTATATTTTATAGTCAGTTTTGCTAGTTTCTCCTTTTAATTAATGAAGAAATGTTTGCTATAATTTTGTTTGCTCTTTGCCAGTTTTTCTGATTTATCTTCTGTATAAAAAACACTGTTTTCTTTTTAATCATGTAATTCTTTTCATTTTTCTGACTCACAATTAAATTAGTTAATTTTAATTGTTAGAGTTGCATGGTTTCTGAGTCAAAGAGAAGAGAAACTGACCAATGAGGGCCAGGCAGTATGCTCCTGAGCCATCCAGACCATCCACTTATCATCTTCAATGTTTTCTATCCATCGCCGTGAGGACTACTTTGTCTATTATTTGTCTTTTCTGCTCTTCTTTAAAAGGTTTGTCCTTTTTATTTTTCTGAATAAAGCATAACTCATATTTGTGTCTTAGACCCCCACAACACACCACAGCAAAAGACACCTGAATTGTACCTTCAAGTGACTTGAAAGAAGACTAAAATTTAGTAAGATTGCCATTTTTACTATGTTAATTCTATCTACCTTAGAACATGGGAGAACTTTCCATTTTCTGATGTTTTCTTCAATTTCTTTCTTCAAAGATTTAGAGTTCTTGTCATATGGTCTTCCATTTGTTTGGTTAGAGTTACTCTGAGATATTTTATGTTATTTGTGGCTATTGTGAAGGATGACGTTTCTTCGATTTCTTTCTCAGCCCATTTATCATCTATGTAAAAGAGGTCTACTGATTTTTTGAGTAAATTTTGTATCCTGCTACATTGCTGAAAGTGTTTATGAGTTGTAGAAGTTTCTTGGTAGAACTTTTGGGGTCACTTATGTACCATCATATTATCAGCAAACAGTGAGTCTTTTCAAATTTGAACCCCCTTGGTCTTCTTTTGGTGTCTTATTGCTCTAGCTAGAACCTCAAGTACTATATTGAATAGATACAGGGAGAGTGGACAGCGGTGTCTTGTTCCTCATTTCACTGGGATAGTTGTGAGTTTCTCTCCATTTAGTTTGATGTTGGCTGTTGGCTTGCTGTATATTGCTTTTATTGTGTTAGGTATGTTCTTTGTATCCCTGCGCTCTTCAAGACCTATATCATGCAGGAAGGTTGTATTTTGTCAAAGGCTTTTTCAGCATCTAATGAGATGATAATGTGGGTTTTGTTTTTCAGTTTATATGGTGGATTGCATTAATGCAATGCCAATTAAAATTGCAGCAAAATTCTTTACAGACCTCAAAAGAACAGTACCCAATTTCATATGGAAAAGCAAAACACCCAGGATAGCCAAAGCAATTCTGTACAATAAATGAACTTCTAGAGGCATCACAATCCCTGACATCAAACTCTACTGCAGAGCTACAGTACTGAAAACATCCTGGTATTGGCATTAACACAGACAGAAGGACCAATGGAATGGAATCAAAGACCCAGATATTAATCCACACACCGACAAACACCTGATTTTAGACAAAGAAAAAATATAAAATGGAAAAAGGAAAGCATATTTAACAAATGGTGCTGACATAACTGGATATCAACATGTAGAAGAATGAAACTAGATCCATGTCTATGACCAAGCAAAAAACTCAAGTCTAAATGGATCAAAGACCTCAACATAAAGCCAACCACACTGAACCTCATAGAAGAGAAAGTGGAAAATACACTTGAACACATTGGCACAGGAGACCACTACCTACATATAACCCCAGTAACACATATACTGAGATGGACAGTAAGCTCATTTGTTTTATATTACCAAAAGATATGCTTTCTTTATTATAATTGGCATTTAACATCTTTACACACACACACATTCTCACTGAAGAAATAACTTTATTAAAATTTAAAATATTCTTTTATTTTCACACATTGACACTGATGATAGTGATATTACTACTTGCTGGTTTGTGTACCATATCATAGGTAATTTTCTTAGTCCCCTAAGTAACTTATATTGGGCTCACTATCATATTTAAAAATTCCCAATTATCGTATTTCTCTTCTGACAATCAGAGCAAATCTAGATCTGTCAATACTTATGTATATAGACGCATATTATAGAATTCTCATATGTATGTTAATGCTACTTAAGTGCTTCTCCCATCAGTGTAATATGGAACACAGCTTTGCAGCTCATCCTCGAAGAGACGATTTCTCTGGGACTCAGTAGAGAGCACTCTAGACAGTTACATGATTCTCTGTTTTTATGAAATATTATCACAACTCATATACAAGAAGACTGTCAACTTGTAAACTACTGAGCTATAGTGTTGTGCTGCAAATTGATTATTTCAGAGGATGATTCACTAATTGTACAACACCTCCAGACTTGAAGAACTTGGAAAGATCCTTCCTCATTTTTTCCTACTTGTGGCTTTCTTGGTAATGAGGCCTGATTATTTTCTTGAAATGTGTCCTTTGTTTGCTTAACAAGCTGATACCTACTGATAAGGCAGCTTTACTTTTACATGGTAAATTATCTTAATTAACTTTGATGGTTCACAGACAATTTTATGCAAATGGAGATACTTACAAAATAGAAATATAAAGATTTAATTCAGGGATAAGAGACCTTGATGAGAATTAAGGGTTCTTTTTTTCATTCTTTTTGAAATTTAAAATCGCTAATAGTGTTAAATGCAACAATTAAGCTGTGACAAGGAACACAATGATAATTTGCATGATTAGAGGTCAGAACATTGGGTATTCACGTGTCTATAGCTCCGGAAGAGTTTCCATTCAGTTAAACCAATCACTTTATTAATTGGGCAGTCTATCTGTCTGTCTGTCTGTCTGTCTCAGTGTTTGTATATGATACTCCCCCACCCCTAGAGTTGTTGGCTTTCTGCACCTGATATCAAACCATTGTACTCCAGGCTGTGTTCTTCAGCTGCTCACATCAGCTCCTGGAGGTCAATGTGTTTTTTTTCATATATTTTTGAAATACAGCTCAACTGTGCTGGTAAGTTGTCAACATGGAATTTGGAACGAATTACACATTAGAACAATATTCTAATACATCCATTTAGAAATCACTTGTACTTGTGTACATATTGAGGTCAGTCTGCAATGGAAAGTAATAAAAAAAGTAATAAAAGCAATTATCAGTAAGAAGCAAAGTAAAAAGAAATTATAGACAATAGCCATGGTACTGATTTTCACTTTTGAAGGCCAGAACTACCTTTTATTTTTCCTTCAGTATAATTACGTGATCAAATTATTTAGTTCCTTAATTTCTTCCTTTTATTCAGTTAGAGTGTTTATAACGAAGGGTCCTTAGCACTATGTCTCCACTGTTTGTCAGTCCATCTCTTACCTTCTATTGGTTCATTCTCCTCTCACCTTCATCTATTGTGAGTCTCTTTTCTTTCTTCCTTCCTTTTTTTTCTTTCTTTCTTTCTTTCTTTCTTTCTTTCTTTCTTTCTTTCTTTCTCTCACTCTCTTTCTTTTTCTCTCTCTTAATTGACTTGTTCTTTTTCACTCACTTATCTATTGTACTTTCTCATTGCTTCAACCCACATTATTTTCTCCCATGGAATAAAATGAAATTTATACCCTTGTTGTTGGGAGCAGTGAGACGCCAGATCCTGAATTTCTTGTAATCCCCTGATCTGAGTGCCTACAGCTGCTCTGAGCAGGAGACCTTCAGGAGTTCCTGATGCCCGGAGAGTGGTTTCTGGTGGGTTTGGCTGGGGCGTGGCTATTCTATATAAGCTGCCCCTGGACACAATAAAGGGGGCATTCTTGGGGAATTCAAGGGTGACCCTTGTCGCTGTCTCTCTGTCTGTGTGTGTCTGTGTATTTTAACCTCCAGCCCCCTTGCCCGAAGCTCGCAAACTGGGCATTGCTAAGACTGTGGCATTGATGCAGCTGCCTTGAAGCACAGCTAGGATGCAGATATGGGAAAGCAAGAAGCTGGGTGTGGGAACAATATGCCCATCACATGATAATATATTCAAAAGAGGCCACAAAGTCAGTCAGTGTGTGAAAGCCAAGGTCACCCATGTGTATAGTACATAGCTTGGGAGAATTCCAAGAGAGAAAAATTGACAGTCTATTTTTTTTTTTCTTCCAAAGTCACCAAGGCCGCTGCATAGATAATTGTCTACAGTCCAGCAATGTTTATTTCATCTCAGGCTTTCAAATTTGTTCTGTCCAGCATGAGGCAATAAACGTTTATTTGTGTCACCCTGGTTTGCTCATGTCATTTTCAGAAATCTTTGCAGGGGTGACTTAAGGACTCACTTGAAATGATGCAACAACCACAGCAATGTCTTCCTCTGCCCCACATTGGTTCTTTCTCTTCCTTGCCATGGACTTTGATCTCAAGATCACTTTCTGAAGGTAGGCATGAATCAGTGATGCTTCTCCTTAATTGTCATTGTCTTCAACTGGAAGTCAACATTCATTCTAATGATAGTAGTCTCCCTAAGGTCCTAGCTACATCTGCTACTATATTCCATGTTCTTTGTTTGCAGTGTCCACCATCACTACAGAAATATGTCCAGGCCCCAAAGCACAACCATTTCCTGGTGTCAATGCATAACTATCTTGTCATCTTATTGCTCAGTTTCACTCATCTCCATGGTCTCACAAATTCTTTTTCTGTGGGATTAACAAAGTCACCATTGGTTCTTTCCTGGATTAGTCCCTTATTACAAAAGATAGATTAGCTGAAGGAAGCAAATGGAAGGTTATTAACATAAATATCCCATACACATAAGGGAGATACATAGACAATGAAAAGTTCTCAGGCATAAAAATTCACTTTCTGTAACATCTTCAACAGGGACCAGTTTTAGAAAAGTGTTGAGACAAAGGAAAAGGACTTTGAGACCCTAAGGCAGTAATTTAAGGAAAGGGAAAGAAGTGGCAGATAGAGACTATTAAAGTTTATTCATGTGAACCCCTCTGGTACTATCAAGAGGTGGAAGGGGAGCTAAAGATGCCTTCAATCATCAACCTTTGGTGCCCCTGCTGTAGAGGGAGCAGCATGCTTTTCATCTTTATAACTCTATGTCTGCCTTTTAGTAAATCAGGGTGGAGGTAGAGTCTTGTAACAGATCCTTCTTCATTGCCTTCAGCTGAACAGTTATTCATGTTTGCGCAAAGTTTCCCATCTTCTCTATGTTTCAGACCCCTGCCATACTCTGTAGGCCATAGATTGTAGAGTCTTTGAAAGAATGAATCTGGGATTAAGATTAGCACACAGATTTGGGGAAGCTATTTTCTGTCTGAAGTTGATGGCTAAAAAGAAATGCAAGATTTGAGCTGAGGGAAGATGTAACTTTGATGTGAATTTGAGGAAAGCCCCACCTGACCCTACAAGCAATTAGAAGATGAGATAGCTAAGACGCTATGAGCCATGTGGGCATTTTGTCTTGTGCTGAACAGTCAGTGAGCCTGGTTTCCTGGGAAGAAAGTTTTTTTTTGGGATGTGTGAGAATAATTTTCAGCTGAGATGTTTTCCTTAGTGTTGAGGCTAGTCGTAGGTCTGGGATTATAGATCTTCATTTCCTAAAAGTGGATATCTGTGTGCCACATCATAACAACAAGCATTCCATGTGTTTCTCATCACATATTCCAATGCTAAGCAAAAGTCAGCATACCTATAAACCCATGTTGGGAACATCTTTGCCTGTCTGGATTCCATTTCCACACCTTCCAGCCATCGGAGGCGGTAAAATATGCTGCAGTTAGAATATTTCTACTTCACCAGTCTTTAAAGGTCATTAGCAGCACGTCTATGAACAAAATGGCAAAATGAACCACAGGCGAACATAATTATGTAAATTTGTATTTGGATGCATGTGTTTGAGATGTCAAGCCGACATGCTTGGAGGCTGTTTCCTGCTCACTGATTTGCTTTATGACTTGGATGAAAATATCAAAGGAATTTTTGTGACAATTCTAGATGCCATAAAACTGGAGGTTTAAGAACTATGGTAGGTGACAGAACCAGGTTCCATAAAAGGACACTTAATAATGGACTCAATCCAGTAAGATCAAATTTAATTGTGGCACAGGTTAGGTCCTGCCTTGATGTCTTCTCTTAGGTATAAAATAAGGGGTAGATATTAGCTTCACCAAAAGTACCGAAGTCCTTGTTAAACCAAAGTAATTGCACAGCTCTATGCAACAGACGTTGACTCTGACTACACATGACCACAATCTAAGTGAAAGATTAAAAGTTCTAATGCACAGAATCCACTCTTTGATTCATGAAACTTCTCCAGAGCTGGGACCTAAGTATAATAAATTTTTAAAAGACTTTTGAGGTGATTCACATGTCCAGCCAAGTTTCATACAATATGACTTAGTCCTTAGGTGTAACTCTTTCCTCCCTGTGTTGAAAAAGGGCAGAGAAAAAGGCTGAGGCAACCTAAGAGTGATCTGAGGATGTAGTCTCCAGTAAGCTGAGCTGAGACTTGAGATGAGACTGCCCATAACTTTCAGATTTGCGACATTCTCCATTTGGATATTTGGTTCATTCAGGTCATGATACAAGTACCTACACCTTGGGTCTAGAGAGAAAGCTCATTAGTTAAGTACATTTCCTGTTCTTCCAGAGAACCCAGGCTTAGTTCCCAGCACCCACAGGGTGGGTCACAACTGCCAGTAATTTCAGGTGCAGGAAAGAATTTGATGCCCTCTCCTGGTCTCCCTATTTGCCCATACACACAAGCCTACATCTGTACTCACAGATATAAAAATAAACAAGAAGTAAACAAAAAAATTTAAATAAAAATTTAAAAGAGTGTCTCCTTGTTAAGGAATGCTATAAGTACACACTCAGTAAGATTCTACCCATTGAGCTGGGTGGTACTGGTGGTGGTGTGTTGCACACCTTTAATCCTAGCATTAGGGAGGCAGAGGCAGACAGATCCCTGAGTGATCCAGCCTGAGTGAGTTCCAGAACAGCCAGGGCTACACAGGAAACCTTGTAAAGAAGAAAGCAGAAGGAAGAAGAAGCGATGATGACAAAGAAGGTGATGCTGGACACCATTCAGTATATCTTGAATTAACTCACTTGTATGGAGGGATTCGGAGATAAAATGGTCCTGACCTCTGTGTTATACAGTAAGGAAATTCGTCTTGTAACAGCTAGAAGGTGGAATGGCCAGAAGAGGAAAATAGCAAGAGGAAATAATTGTAAAATGAGGTTACCAGCAAACCTGCATAACATGGAGGTCAGTCTGTGATGATGCCGTCACTACATTTGATGTCTCCAGGTGTTGGACTCTTCCTTCCAGTTGGCTTTTGCCCATTGTCCAAACTCTGTTCTCTTCAGATTCATATGGACGAATCTAATCATTAATCAGTATACACAACTTTATTTCATTAAGTATAGATTAATATTATTAGTGCTTTTCTAATTTCCATATACTTTTCATCCTTGACTAGAATGGGATAAAATCTAATCACAATTCCTGAAGACTCATGCTTGATATTAGACCTTTTTGTGTATTGCAGCGGCCCTAGATGAGTAAGCTCTAACTAGATATTCTAAGTTTGATGGTCCTTTTACTGTAGTTCAGTGATGGATTAATAGCTGCCTGTGCTGAGAATTCAATGGGTAGAATATTAGGTGGTGGGGGAGGGGGTTGTTTTGTCATTGTGTTTTTTTTTTTTTTTTTTTTTTTTTTTTTTTGAGAAAGGGTTTCCTGTGTAGCCCTGACTATCCTGGAACTCACTCCTTAAACCAGGCTGGCTCAAATGCAAAGAGATCCGCCTGCCTCTGCCTCCCGAGTGCTGGCATTAAAGATGTGAACCTCCAGCACAGGCCCAGGGTCTTATAACAGAGGCCTTCAAGCTCTTCTATCTGTACTCATTTCTTCATCATTATGCCTATGCTCAAGAGAGTCAAATGTGCCTTTTGAAGATTTATGACCTTTTGAACATTGTGCCTTTAAATGCTTTTTTCTAATGCAAATTTTTTTTATTGAAAGAAAAGAAAAAAAAAGAAGTTTCCCCCTCCTCCCACTCTTCTCCTCCCCCCCTCCCTCCCTCTCCAGTCCGAAGACCAGTCAGGGTTCCCTGCCCTGTGGAAAGTCCAAGGTCCTTGCCCCTCCATCCAGGTCTAGGAAGGTGAACATCCAAACTGGCTAGGCTCCCACAAAGCCAGAACATGAAGTAGGATCAAAACCCCATGCTATTGTCTTTGGCTTCTCATCAGCCCTCATTGTCCGCCATGTTCAAAGAGTCCGGTTTTATCCCATGCTTTTTCAGTCACAGTCCAGCTGGCCTTGGTGAGATCCCACTAGATCAGCCCCACTGTCTAATGCAAATTTAAATTGTGTATCAGTTAAATCATCTAGGATGTTTTCATTTGGATGAAATTTGAAGTCTATTTTCTTGCTTCCAACCTCCATGAACAATTTTGGGTAGAAAAAAAAAAAAAAACCTGATGTCTGGATTTGAGTAGCTAGGTTAGAATCCTTTTGGTGGTTTCTTTTTTGGATTTGGATTTGATCTCTATTAAATAGATTCACTATCAACATGATTGATAAAAGATGGGCACATATCCTGCCACTCATCTTCATGCCTCTGAGAGATTTCCCCCAATTAATCACAGCCTTGTTTGCTACTGAGCCCAACCTCAGGCTTGTACTTTGTCTCAAGATTGTGCTTCAGGCTTGCCCTCTGGCAAGGTATGATGGCTGTCACAAACATCAAAATCTTTCTTATGCATTCAGGTGATCTTTAACATTTGAAGGATATTTCACAGATATAAATATTTGTGGAAGACATCATAATATGTGCTTTAGCATCTCTCCATGGGCATAAGGCTGCTTGTTATAATCACAGAGAGTGATTGCTGCTTCATTGGTCCTAATGATACCTCTCATCTGAACAGATTCTTATTAATAAAGCTATCTTGGTTACACTCCATTTTTACTTAAGCTGTTTCAGTAGAGAAGGACATCTTGGGAATGTTAAGTTCAGCTTGCTCTTGTGTGAGCCCCTCTTTAATGAGTAATTGGTTGTCTCCAGGACACACTGATTGTGGTATCTCCTTTGTGGTTCATGGATTAGATGCTCTTCTGAAAAGAAAGGTGTTCTTTCAAGTTCAGAGATGTGATGGAGGAAGATCATTGGCTAATAAAGAAACTGCTTTGGCCCATTTGATAGGCCAGCCTTTAGGTGGGTGGAGTAAACAGAACAGAATGCTGGGAGGAAGAGGAAGTAAGCGCAGTCGATATAGCTCTGCTCTCTGAACCAGACATGATAAAGCAAGTCGCCAGGTCAGACATGCTGAATCTTTCCCGGTAAGACTGGTGCTACACAGATTATTAGAGATGGGTTGATCGGGAAGTGAGAATTAGCCAGTAAGGGCTAGAGTTAATGGGCCAAGCAGTGTTTAAAAGAATACAGTTTGTGTGTTGTTATTTCGGGGCATAAGCTAGCCAGGCGGCTGGGAGCTGGGTCAGCAGGAACACAGCCTGTAGCTCCTGTACTCCTGTCTCCATGGAGATCTCTGCATCATGAAGTGCTAAGAAGTTCATAAATAAGAGAGGGAGGAGGGGGAGGCAGACAAAGAATAATTGTGTGTGTAGGAGAATGAGTTTGTCCAATTTGTATGTTTCAATCTTAAATTTCAAGAAAGTAGAGATGTTTTGCTGACTTTCTTCTTTACTTTAAAAGTAAAAGGTTTATTTCATCTTACAGTTTATAGATAAACTTGAGAGGAAGTCAGAGTGGATGCTCAGGCAGGCCATTGGAGACCAGAACCAAAGCAGAGGCTGGGGAGAAACACTGCTTGTTGCCTTGTTACCCATGACTTCCTCAGTTTGCTTTCTTTCTTTTTTTAATATGACTTTTTGATTTGGTTTTGGTTTTTGAATTTTTTTTTTTTTGGTTTTTCGAGACAAGGTTTCTCTGTAGCTTTGGTGCCTGTCCTGGAACTAGCTCTTGTAGACCAGGCTGGCCTCAAACTCCCAGAGATCCGCCTGCCTCTGCCTCCCGAGTGCTGGGATTAAAGGTGTGCGACACCACCGCCTGGCTTGAAAATTGTTTTTATTAAGCTATATATTTTTGTCCAGTCCCCTCCCTTCTCCCTTCCTCCCCTCTTCCTCTCTACCCTATTCCATGATCCCCATGCTCCCAATTTATTCATAAGATCTTTCTTTTTCTACTTGCCATGTAGATTAAGTCCATGTATGTCTCTTTTAGGGTCCTCTTTGTTGTCTAGTTTCTTTGGGATTGTGAATTGGAGGCTGGCCTTTCTATGCTTTAAGTCTAAAAGCTACTTATGAGTGAGTACATATTATTTTTGATTTCTGGGTCTGGGTTACCTCACTCAATATGATGTTTTCTAGATCCATCCATTTGCCCACAAATTTCAAGACATCATTGTTTTCTTTCACTGTGTAGTACTCCAATGTGTACATGTACCACATATTCTTTATTCAGTCTTCTGTTGAGGGACATTTAGGTTTTTCCAGGTTTTGACTATGAGAAGCAATGCTGCTTTGAACAGAGATGAGCATATGTCCTTGTTATATTTTAAGTCTTTGCTTTTGTTTCATTTCAAACTTTTCAGAACTTGGGTGAAGGAGTAAGTTGTTTTCAACCTATTGAGATTTCCTCCATTGCTAGTGAAGTCAGTGATGTTTGAGAAAAAAATGATGTGGGAAAATAATGGATGTAAAAGTTGAGTGATCAAGGTATGTGATTGTGTTCTATGAAGGTAGTTTTATTACAATATAGTCATCTTTTCTATTTCTTGCCTCCTATAGTATTAGTGTTTGCCAACTATTTTACCATAGTTTCATAGCTTGGTAGAACATAATGCCAACTACCTATTACCTAGACAGAATAAAAATAACAAAGAACACCCTGCTTAAGGAGAACTTTTGAATGTAGTACCTCTGTCATGGCATTTGAAAATATGAGAGGCAAGCCTAAAAGAACAATTTCAGATAGAACATTAGAGTAGTGAAAGCAGACGACATACTTATACATGTTGCTAATTCTCCTCATTTCCCTGGTTAACATTTAGAATTTTCATGGTTCATGTGTTACAATTGATGTCTTATTTATTAACACATTGTTTTCCACTAAAAAAAATCCCTTGGCTACATCAGGGCTCCTCTTTGTACACTTTGAGTGTTGACAAATGTGTAATGACCTCTATTCACCATTACAGTGTTTTTAAAGCTGCTTTAAACTTCCTAGTGAGTTATCTTTTACCCCTACTTTCTTCCTGGCCTCTGGTCCCAGACAATCGCAGATCTCTCTCTGCACTTCCGTCTTTCATAGAGTGTCAGAGAGTGGCAATGCTGCAGTGTGCAGCCACGTCCGTCTGGTTCCTTACATGTAGCAATGTGCATTGAAAACTGCACCATGTCACAGCTCATTCACTTTTAGCACTGAATAATGCAACTTGTCTGCATGGCCCACAGTTTACTCCTCCATTGATCTCCTGGAAGGCATCTAGGTTGCTTTCAAGTTTCAGCAATCATGATGAGAGGTACTAACAACCATCTGTGTGCAGATTTTTTTTTTATAGATGTCAGTTTTCAGTTTACTTAGGCAAATGTCAGGGAGCATAACTGTGGGGTTATTACTGTTATGGTAGGAATTTGTTTAGTTTTATAAGGAACAGATAACACGTTTTGTCCACGTAGAAAATGACAAGTCGGTATAAGCAACCTCATAAGAAACTCTGAGAATGTCTTTCATTTCATATTAACACCAGCGAGGCTCGAGAGTCCTGGTCATTTCAATTCCTCAGCAGCATTCAGCACTGTCAGTGATATGTAGTTTAATCACGCTAGCAGGTGCACAGTGTATTGCACTTTGTTTTAATTTGCAGTTCCCCGAGGACATATGAGGTTTAACATATTTTTATCCACTTATTTGCTATTTTAATTCACTTTGCTTGGGCTTCTGTCCATTCATTTTGTTCATTTTTAAATTGAGGTTTTTCTTTTAATCGATGAATTTTAAGAGTTCTTCATATATTTTGAGAACATTTTAGATAATAAAATTTATTTATTCTTTGAAAATTTTACATTTTAGCAGTCTATTTTGTTCATATATATCCACTCCGCTGCTTTAACTCCCTCCCCAGAATCCCTGCATGTTTACCTCTAAACTTCAAGCCCCCTTTATCTTTTCTTCTAAAATAAAACACTGAGTCAAATAGGGATGCACACATAGTCATTCATTAGAATATTGGCACCCTATCCATAGCCACTCCCAAAGAAGACGGATTCTCCCTTCCCCAGCATCCATCAAGGCCAACAGCTCCTCATTTAACAGTGGGGCCTCATGAACCTGACCTCACCCACATCTGTGCTGGAATGTTGACAGGGTTGATCTTGAGAGGTAGGTCTTACACCTGTCATCATATGTGGTGGCAGTCCCTAAGTGCACAGCTGTGCTTTGTCCAAAGCACAGTATCTCACAACGCTCATTGTCATCTTCTAGCTTGCAGATTCTCTCCACATCCTCTTCTGTAATTTCCCTTAAGCTTTGGGGTGTTGAGGGGTCATATCTCATTTATGGGTGAGCACGTAGAGTTTTGCTTTTCTCACTGATTTTTGCTGGTTATCAGTCCCTGCATTAACCTCTGTCCATTGCAAAAAGGAAGTGTCTCTGATAAAGGTTGAGAGTTTCACAGATGGGTGTAGCCATATTTAGAAGGCAGTTTGACAACATAGCCCTTTAACAAAACAACAGTACTAGGTTTCCCTGGGGCCTACAATTTAACCATCCACAAACTTTTGACTAGGTTTCCATTATGAGGTATGGATTCCCTCCTGTTGGACTAGCCTCTAATGGAAGTGGCTGGATACCAACACAGCAGTCAGGTTGCTATTGGACCTGTAAGTACATTTTGCCCAGCAAATTGAGATGGTAGTGTTCAAGGGTGGTCCTACTGATGATTTTTGTTCCACAGCAACCTGTATAAGACTTTCTGGCTGCTGAACTGAGAAGTTTGGTTGCATTTTTATTTTGCTCAAACTTTGGAGAATATTTTCTCAATGCCTTTTTATTTTCAAAACAATTTTTAAAAGTACTAAAGTTTTTACTTTTGATAAAATACAAGTCATAATATTTTTTTTCTTTAGGGCTTGCTTTTGTTTAAATATGATAGAAAGCTACAATCAAACCCAATTAGTGATCAGCTATATATTTCCCTGTGGTGACTCAGAGGAGTTTTGTAGGTTTGCATTTTATACTTAAATCTATGATCCACTTCGAGCCAAGTTTTATGGAAGGAATAAAGTCTTTATCTAGATTATTTTTTATCATGTGGATGGATGGTTGTTGCAACTCAGTTTACTGTGAAACCAGTCAGAGCTTACACCTATCTTTTCTGTCGGAGAACACGCCTTTTCTTAGCTGCTGTACATTTGACAGAGTCTGTGGTTTCTTTCTACACTGCAATCAAGAAAAGCAGCAGATGATGTTTTATTGGGAATGTAACAGATCAATACATGACATTCTTCAATTCAACTATTTTATTGTTTCTATGATATTTATTGTCTGTTTGAAGCTTTATTAGTGACACTCATCTTGGCTCAGGTGACTCACTGTGCTGTAAACTACAGAGGTATGCTTTTTCTGGGCATTTCCTGTTCCAGCATCATACTACGGTTATCTCAGCCACTAGAGAAGTGAGTCTTTGCGCTGTGGTTATGGTTGACTAAAATTCAAATCAAGAAGTTTATGAGCCGGGAGGTGGTGGCGCACGCCTTTAATCCCAGCACTCGGGAGGCAGAGGCAGGTGGATCTCTGTGAGTTCGAGACCAGCCTGGTCTACAAGAGCTAGTTCCAAGGCAGGCTCCAAAAACCACAGAGAAACCCTGTCTCGAAAAAAAACCAAAAAAAAAAAAAAAGGAAGAAGTTTATGAAGTACTTGGGTATAAGGATCATTTAAGGGACAGAGGGACCTAGGGCAGTGCATCTGAAGTGGAGGAGGGCATTACAATCCAGTGAATTAGTTATTAAAGTGCACATTTTAAAATTTATTTTACATCTATTATAATCAGAATATTTGAGCATTGGGCTTTGGAAGATTTTTTGCCTAACTTTTTGTGGGGTAGGTTTTTGTGTAGCCCCTGGCTGTCACGGAACTTGCTTTATAGACTAGGTTGGCCTTAAACTTACTGAGATCCACCTGCCTCTGCCTCTCCAGTGCTGGGATTAAAAGGTGAGTGCCACCATCGCCCTGCTGCCTCTTAACTTTTTTGGTCAGACTTATTTCTAGTATCTTTGGACTGAGAACTTGTATAAAGGCTCAAAGAGTTAGGCTACAATGAAGGAGAACTCATGATGATATGAGTTTGAGACAATCTGTCACATTGCATCTATTGTCTGGAAACAGAAAGAAAGGGAAGGATGAAGGGAAAGAAAGAAATGGGGGAGGTGGGAAAGAATGAATACATGCAGTCAGTTCACACACAGAACAATAGTGTTCAGCTCGTTTTCCCTTCTTATTCAGTCTGGGGATGTAATTCATTGGACTGTGGCTCCCATGTTCCAGAGTTGTGCTTCCATGGTAACTCTAAGTCCCATCAGTTTGACATTAACTATTTGAACATTAACAATCCTGGTGTTCCAATAAAATATTATGAGCCTGTATGTTTGAATAAAGAGGATGTTTATTTTCATGTGTGGGTTATAGAATAGGGTTTTGTTATACAAATGCTTTTCACATTTATCTTTTCTGAAGTTAAGTAATGTACATTTAAACTAAACAGGCTTGCTGTAATTTCTTCCTCCGTAGTTAACATGAATGCTCAGGTGTGTTCAAATTATACAACTGATGATGAATCCACACTTTAATCAACTCCAAGTCCTGCAGGTGCTTACATTTACTGTAAGTGATATATTGACTATATCCTTCTCCGTCATTCACAATTCTATTGCTTAGATTTAGGTCTTCTTTGTTTTATGATCTTTCTGCAATGGCTTCTTAATTTATTTCTTCTCGATTCACCTTTCAAATTTATTACTGTCGTAATGCATTATATAAAATCGACACATGTTGGTGTCATTACCCCGATCGAATTCTTTTATTTTAAAATGAGCATAATGGAAGTCTCCAATGTGCTCTCATCCTTAACTATCTTCTTCAGCGAGACAAGTTATGTTACTTTTTTTTTTAACTTTGAGACAAAGTCTCACTATATAGTTTAAACTGGCATTTAATTTGCCATGCATCTTAGTCTGGCTTTGTACCATCTTCTTCTTGTCACAGCCCCCCAGGTACTTAGATATCATGCATGACATACCATGTACAGCACCTTCTTCAGCTTTGCCTTCAAAAACTCAGAAAGCAATTATAGTAGACATGAATTTAATGTAAAGACACCCATACATATCCCAAATTAATGGTGTGTCTGTAGATAAAATTTTATATTTCTTTGAATATTTTCACACATCTTAGCCCTCCAAAGTGCATTATTCTTTCTAAGAGTTCTGACCACTGCCCCAGGAATCCCTCCTCAGGGGTATTTACAATGTACTGCTGTGACTTCAGAGGACCCCACAGGGCCACGTTTATATGCAATCACCTATATAGCTATTTCCTCTCCATCAAATGGAATCCCTGCATGGCTGATATTTTTCTGTAAAAGCATCATATATGTAAGAATCTTAAAACTGCCTTCTGAAGCAAACATTCAAGATTTCAGGATCAGGCAGTATGAAACATCAATTAACTTGGAGAGTATAAAAGTCTTATACGATGTTAAGAGTATTTGTTTACTCTGTGAAGATGTGTCTTTGCTTTCTGTTTGGTTTAATAAAGAGCTGAATGGCCAATAGCTAGGCAGGAAGATGTGATGTGGAACTTTGGGGACATAGAGGGCTCTGGGAAGAAAGGTGCAGTCGCAGCTGGAGGTGAAGGAAGCAGGATTGGCAGTAGGGAGATGAGCGACAGTGCAGAATTTAATTTAAGTTATAAGAGCTAGTTAGAAGCAAGCCTAAGCTAAGGTCATACATTTATACTTGCTATTACTATAGTCTCCATGTTGTTATTCGGGAGTTGGCTGTCAGCACAGAGAAAGATTCACTACAATACAGTTTAAAAAAGAATAAATTCAAGTATTGTAAAAGGAAGCATTGAGAATGAAGAGATTATATTATTACACAGAAATAAAGCTGTTTACTTGATCCAAAGGTGAATTGAAACTTCAAAGGTGAACAGGAGTGCGAGCCAACCTCACAGCTGTACTGGAGGTATAGGAGACTTGCCATAAGCTTCTTAGCATCAGCACCATCCACAGCTAGATTAGGGTGATCAAAGCAAATGATGCTTTATGCTAATGACCAAATATGCTTTGTCAGAAAATCTTGGAGGGGCTTCAAACTTCATTAACATTTTGGACTAATTTAAATTATACTTTGAAGCAGAAAAACAAAAAGAATACTTGCATCTTTCTCTAACCTCTGGTAAAAATTAGCCATTCCTAATTATTCAAAATAGTAACCCTAACTTGTTGTACTTTTAAAATTAAATTTGCATTATATCTTTTGTTCAGAAACTTCCTAAATTAGAAATTAAAATTAAAAAATCTGTTCCAAGCCAGTATACTTTAAAGTGTGATAGAATTAATTATTGCACATTGGGGAAGGATGTGGAAGCAGGTGGCATCAGAGGCAGGGACATTACATCATAATCTCTTACCTTTGCTTCAACAGCATCCCACAGATGTGACTGAATATAAACCCACAGTTCTAAACTAAGGAACACAAGAATCAGTAACCCACTGTGATACAAAGTAGATACTCAACTAAATATTATATACTATCAAATAAAAGTCCCATTGATATGCTATCAAATAAAAGTCCCAGTACCAGGAATATATATATATATATATACATATATATATATATATATATATATATATATATATATAGTTTTGAGTTGTTGATCAAAGGAGTCTTATAACTCACCCCTAAACATTATAGGCTATAGCCAATGCAAATAGTTATCCTCTACTGCTGACAGTAGGACTCTTTTATTGAATACACCACATAGTTATGTCACCAAATATGAAGAAATCGAGCTAGTGTTCAACTGGAAGTTTACTCCTATTAACTAGTGTTCACAGTGTTAGAAGGTACTGCACAAGTGTAGTGGTTTGAATGAGAATGACCTTTACAGTCTCATAGACTTAAATATTTGATCACCAGGTAGCAACACTATTTGAAAGGATTTGGGGGTGTGGCCTTGTTGGAGGAAGTGTGTCACTGGGTTTGAGGTTTCAAAAAGCCTATTGCAAGCTCAGAGTCTTGCTCTTCCTGATGCCTATCGATCTGGATACAGAACTCCCCGCTACTTCTTCAGCAACTTGTCTACCTGCAGAACACCATTATGTTAATGTATTAAAGCTCTTAAATATTTTCTTTTATAAGCGTTGCCATGGTTATAGCATCTCTTCATGGCAGTAGAACACCGACTAAAACAGCATACTATTGGGGAAGAAAAGTAATCATCAGACATTTCCCTTCAAGGAAAATCAAAAGTTTGGGACATGGCTTCCGTATTAGATTTGAATAGGATGAAGTCTAACTTCACAATTTATTTATAATTAAACACAAAATGAAACAAAGTTAACTCTTGGGTTAAGGAGCTATGGAAAACCAGGCCTAGTGGCACAGACCTATAAACTCAGCATATGGGAGGTGGAGGCCTCAGGATGAGGTGTTCAAGGTCATTCTCATCTAAGGCCACACAATTAAAAATAACAAAACTCTTGAAACTTTATTGGAACAGATACTATAGAGAACAAACTACAATCCTGTTGTTCTGAATAATTGAATTATTTATTTTATTTTTGTTTTTCAACATCCATGACTGTCCTAGAACTCACTCTGTAGGCCAGGCTGGCTTGAACTCAGAGAGATCTACCTGCCTCTGCCTCCTGAGTGCTAGGATTAAAGGCATGCACCACCACCACCCAGCTCTGAATAATTGAACATATTAAGCAAAATTTCATCCAGTTAATATATTTATTTATTTATTAAGATAAAACAAATACAAACATAGAGTTTGAGTAACATACAGGAATGGGTGAGTAGATTATTATCAAAGTCTGTAACAACTATCAGGATGTGCACATTATTTTAATCTTTGCTGGCATTACAGGAATGAAATTATAATTTGGAAAATGTATAAAAATAGAAAGGAGAAAGAATAGTCACATTGAATGTATCAAGCTCTTCTGAGAGTATTGGAAATATTTCTAAATTTGAGATATACTGTTTTCACTCATTTTTTTTCTGAGAATTACTAACATGAGTAATGTATTTGCACCATAACTGCCCCCTCCTCTTCCTACTCAAATTTCTATAGTGTCTCCACTGTACTCCATCTCAAATTCACGATGGCTTCTCCTTTAATTTTTATTATTACCATTAAATATTTGCATACATACATGTATATATGTATATATGTAAGCAAAACAACATACTAAATGAATTTGGTGTTATTTGGATTTATATGTTTTTATGGCTGACTACTTAGTATGGAATAACTAAAATGTGAGAATTTCCTCATTTATGTTGGCATATCAGTATTGTCCTTTTCCAGGTCTTCTTTAGGCAACCAAATTGTTAACATTTTATGTTTGTAAATGTCCTGTCATGTGTAAAAACTACTATTTGCCCTGAGTTCACTAGGTCTTCTGGCCTTTACAATCTTTCAACACCCCCTTTCCATAATGTTCCTGGAGTCTTTCGTATAGAGTTTATTTTGTACATATATCAATTGAGCCTGAGACAGGCCAGTCAATTGTTTTCTGTATCTTGACTAATTGTGGCTTTCTGAAATAATGTATATCTACTGAGGAAAAAAAAAAAAACCTTCCTTGGCTGAAGTAATATGAAGCCATAATTATTAAATCTCAAAGTACCATAAATACATAAACAATGACAATAATTAAAAGGACTTTTAATTTAATTAAAAAACAAAAGACAATCCAGGACCAGAAAATTTTAGAGCATAATTCTACAAGACTTCCAAAGAAAATTTAATGACAACTCCCCTCAAATCAATCCACAAACTAGAAACAGAAGATACATTGCCCAATTTGTTTTATTAGGTTATAGTAGCCCTGACACTCAAGCCACATAAACCACACAGAGAATTACTGACCAATCTTCCCTATGAATTTAAATGCAAAAATACTCAAAAATACTTGCAAACTGAATCCAAAAACACATCAGAAATATTAGTCACCAGGATCAAGTTAGCTTCATCCCAGAGATGCAAAGGATGCAACATAGTTAAGTTGATAAATATAAACCACAATATAAACAAACTGAAAGATAAAAATCATATGATCATCTCATTAGATGCAGGACAAAGTCATTGATAAAATCCAATACTCCTTCATGTTAATGGTCATGGAATGATTAAGGATAAAAAGTACATATCTCAACATAATAAAGGCAGTTTGCAACAAGCCCATAGCCAACACCAACTTAAATAGAGAGAAATGCAAAGCAATTCTGCTAAAATCAGAAAGAAGACAAGGTTTTCCATTCTCTTCATTACTATTTAATATAGAACTTGAAATCTGAGCTAGGTCAAGAGGACAACCAAGCAAGTGAAATACTTGTATAATAAAAAACTTTAAAGACACTGAGGGGAGAAACTGAAGAAATTAAAGAAAATGGAAAGATCACCTAATCCCTGAATCTCAACCTCTATCCTTTTCAGGAAGCTCTTGCCAATGGTTTATCTTTGGTGAGACAACTAAGGACCATTTTATTGTACTAAGAGTCAAAGAGGCCAGTGTGGATTTAAAGAGAGTCTGGCTGCATTATGGTTATTTTTAATTATCAATTTGACACAATCTAGAATCATCTGGAGAAGAGTCTCAATGAGTGATTGTGAAGATCAAGTTGGGCGTAGGTGTGTCTGTGGGATATTGTCTTGATCATGTTAATTAGTATGGGGTGACAAAGTCCATGGTGTGTATGCCGGGTACCATTCTCCAGATTTGGGTCCTGAACTGTATGAGAGAGAAGAATGTAATAAAAACATGCATGCATTCATTTGCTCTGCTCTTGACTATGTATGTAACGAGGCTAGTTGTTTTAAGTCCCTTTCACCTTGATTCTTCTGCTACAATGGGATGTAAACAAACCCTCTCTGCCAGAAAAAAGTCCTCCAATCAAATTGGACCAGGAAGCAAGCAGGAAATACTCTCCTAATATCTGAAGAAACCAAACGAAACAAAACACAAACAAACAAACAAACAATAAACAGACTTCAAACGAAAACAAATTGGAAGAGAGAAAAGGGGACACTTTATTCTATTATTACTCTCTTGAACATATATATGCCAAACTCAGGGTTATCCAATTTCCTATAAAAACTTACTACTAGATTTCAGACATCAAATAGTACTAATCCATTAACTAGTTGACTTTAATTTACCACTTTCTCCAATGAGAGCTGGTTGTCAAGGAGGTTGTCAAGGAGAAGGAATCCAAGGCACTTCCAATATCATTCCTCTAAGCCCTGTGTCTGAGGGCTGTGTTGTTCTCAGCATTAGGATCTTATCCTCAAACTTTGGAAGGCAATCAAGAGTGATAGTAATAGCCTATATCATTTGGGGTTGAGTCTCTTAGACTCCCCTGAACACAAACTAGAATGAAGTTTTCCATGTATGGGGCTAGGATTTTTCTTGTATAATCTCTGGCTTTCATGGGAACATAACATTTGTAATTATGATTCAGAAACGGAAAGAAAACCTGGACTTGTGTATTAAAAGAAATTGTCGGAATTCATAGAAAAGTGAGCCTGCACAATGCACACAGTCTAATGCAATTGTCAGACTTTAAAATACAAAAGCAACAAATCCCCTATGACCTCAAGAAGAAGTTCACATAGCTTCCTTGAACAGGAGAATTAGGCTGGCATCAAAACTCTCAACAATAACATCAAAACAAAGCAAAAACAAAGTATTTCAAAGAAAATCAGGGAAAGCTGTGAGCCAGTTATTTGATATGGGATTCCATTCTATATGCTGTGAATACAATTGGCTATTAATAAAGAAAATTGCCTTGGCCTATTGATAGGGCAGAACTTAGTTAGGTGGGGGAAAACTAAACTGAATGCCGGGAGAGAGAAGGTGGAGTTAAGAAGCCATGAAGCCCTGCTGGAGCCAGACAAAACTTTACCTAGTAAGCCACTGCCATATGTTGATACACAGATTAATGAAGATGGGTTAAATTAGTATGTAAGAATTAGCCAATAAAAACCTAAAGCTAATGGGACAAGCAGTCATTTAAATAATGTAGTTTCTGTGTAATTGTTTTGAGTCTGAGCTTCCTAGCAGCCAGGAACCAACAAGTGACTCCATGCAACAGTTATCATCAGTCCATTTATTACAATTTCTGAATTTGCAAACATGCCTATTAATTAAATGCAGTTTGTAAGTGAAAAACAGTGCTGTCTTTGCTGTGGCAGCTTTCCCAAGAACACACAAGCCTTGGGATACTTGCATCCTTCAGCATTCACTTTCCCAGCTGACACTGGACAAACAAATGCTTCTTCATCTTCTCCCTTCAGTTTTGATACTCTAATGTAAGCATGTTTTGTGGCTAGTTGCAGGCTTGTGAGTTGTTTGCTTTTTGCTGGTGGGTTTTCTTTTTAGGAAGACCCCCCAAGTTTTGTGGTGAGATGGATCAATCTTGCTAACTGTAAGAAGGTTAACACAGGCCTTGCAAGGAAAAAAAATGTGTGGTAGATAAATGTATTTCAGTCAGGAGTGATAGCGCTGTTGGCCATGAGTTCAATGCTGATCAATAAAACACATTTATTGAATAAGCATCCTTCAGGAGAAATGCATGTAAAACAAGGTTATTTATTAATTAGTTGATGAAAATATTCTGACTGAAGTCTCACAGAAACTTAACCCTATATTTCTTCTGGGGGAACTGATTTAGTTTTCTCAAATGCAATATTTATTTAACTTTATACAAACAACCACTACAAAAAGGAAAGTCAACTATATGGAAGTGTGTTTTATATCTAGGTCATATGGTCTTTGTGTTATCTTGACAGGGAAATATTTTTAAATGTAAGCATCCAGGAAGCAGTTTTTACAAGGTCATCTTTAAAAGCCTACTAGTCATGAAGATATTTGCTTCTTCTAAATTAAAAATAAATGACCCAGGGAATGGCATCAGCTTGCATTTGATGAATTTTCATATTAAATATATATCCACAAGCAAAAGTGGGATGAGCTTGGAAGAACTCTAAGCAATTGTTTGCTCTGATAAGGTAGAAATGCTCTGGGGATATTTTGGATACTTAAAAGGCTTAGGAGAGAAAGAAGAACTACCTTGTGGATGGTTGTTTAGCAAACGTGAGAGGTAAAGTAAAACGTGAGAGGTACAGTAAAACTGACAGATCAGCTGAAGGGAAGTAGACAACAGGGTTCATAGCATTAACAGAGAAAGCACTGTAGGAGAAAAAGCATAGAACTTTTTATGCCTCAAAGAAGAATTGCAAATGAAGCACAAGGAAGCCATATCATAGAAAATAGAAGATATGATGAGTTTTCTGTAAGAGTTAAAACAAAATAGTAACTTTGAGATCAATTATATTAGCAACAAGCACGAAGGAAGTTAGTTCATATTAAGGAGAATCAAAGAAAGTCTCAGTTTTGTGTTTTATTCAGGACATATCAAAGACTGAAATGATTCGAAAAGACAATGTGTTAAGAATAAAACAGGGACTCTAGGGAAAGACTGATGTTTAAAGCCACTGACTGCTCTTATATAGAACCTGTGTTTAATTTCTGATGCCTACATGATGGCCCCAAATTATTTATAACCCCAATTTTAGGAAATTCAATGTCTTCGTTTGCCGTCCAAGGGCACCAGACATGCCTGTGTTGAACATATATACATGCAGGCAAGACACACACACACACACACACACAACACACACACACACACACACACACTAATTCTAGAACCAATTTTTTTAATTTATTTATTAAAGATTTCTGTCTCTTCCCCAACGCCGCCTCCCCTTTCCCTCCCCCTTCCCCAATCAAGTCCCCCTCCCTTGTCAGCCCAAAGAGCAATCAGGGCTCTCCGTCCCGTGGGAAGTCCAAGGACCACCCACCTCCATCCAGGTCTAGTAAGGTGAGCATCCACGAAACTGCCTAGGCTCCCACGAAACCAATAGGTACAGTAGGATCAAAAACCTGTTGCCATTGTTCTTGAGGTCTCAGTAGTCCTCATTGTCCACCATGTTCAGCGAGACCGGTTTTAACCTGGGCTTTTTCAGACCCAGGCCAGCTGGCCTTGGTGAGTTCCCG
>NW_026068229.1:631011-633777 GCF_014885135.2 Alexandromys fortis
CATCCCTGACTTCAAACTCTATTACAGAGCTACAGTATTGAAAACAGCTTGGTATTGGCATAAAAACAGAGAAGTCGACCAATGGAATCGAATAGAAGACCCTGACTTTAACCCACAAACCTATGAACACCTGATTTTCGATAAAGGAGCTAAAAGTATACAATGGAAAAAAGGAGAGTATCTTCAACAAATTGTGCTGGCAAAACTGGATGTCAATCTGTAGAAGAATGAAAATAGATCCATATCTATCACCATGCACAAAACTCAGGTTCAAGTGGATTAAAGACCTCAATATCAGTCCAAACACACTGAACCTGATTGAAGAGAAAGTGGGAAGTACTCTACAACATGTGGGCACAGGAGACCACTTCTAGAACCTTTTTTGAAACAATAGACTCATTTGTAGCAATCAAAATAAACTCTAAGAAAATATCATTCTAATATTAATGGACAATTTAAGCTAAAACTATCAAATGTAAGAGGATACTTTCTGAAATTGGAAACTATCGTTCATAGTTAATATAAAAAATTATTGATATGAAAATGGGAATGTAGTTGTGTTGGTAGAGTGCTTGCCTAGCATGCATTAACATTTGGGTTCAATCGGGTGCCACATAAAACCAGAAGTAGCAGTGCACATCCACACTATTTGCACTGGGAAGCTATAAACAAAAAAATCAGAAGGTAAACATCATAGGTAATGATGAAGTGAATTTCACTCAAGCCTGGGCTACATAAGACTCTGTCTAAAATTTACAAGAAGAGTAATTATGGATTTCTATATGCTGGCAGCCTACCAGGTTCCTATAAAAAAGATAAACCACAGGAACTGCAAAGTGGTTAGGTAGAAAAAATAGTAATCATAAAATGATTTCACATGCCACCAGTAAAATGCAAATATACAGATATATTAATATATATCCTTAAATGATTTCAGAAATTTGGAATCACATCAGATCATGTCAGAACATTCATCCTTACATTTACAGCCTGCCATGTCTCTTTAAATTGATTGTTTATGACTATAACATTTGTGTTTCTGTGTTATGTTTTTGTGACTTAGACTAGTTCTTACTTGTCTGAACCTTGTAACCATGTCGATCAATTATCAAATTATGGTAACGGATCTACATGATGACTCTTGTACCAAATAATTAAATTCAAGTTGGTGGGAGACCTATTAATTAATCCTACTTGTCAACTAACATAAAAATATCTCGTGGGAAAAGCTGAGGTAAACACATCAATTGACTTGAAAAGAAGTGGCCAGTTTGGATTCACATTGCAATTTAAAATACTGATACTCACACATACTTAATAGCTCCTTAGGCTGTTCCATCTGCACAATCTTGAATCACGCTGTGCACTGATCCAAAATGACATTTCAAAGTCTTTTGCTCCACCAGCACTCTTCTCTGTCATGTCTAATGCTTACAAGAAATACTGTCAGACATTCTGAGAACTATTTTTCACCAGGCAGGCACATGAATGCAAAATCAGATTGTGTAAACTGTGCATATGTTGGAACAAAAGATAAGCCAGGTTAAAAATGGGAGGAGGAAGAAGGTCACTCCTGTTCTGATAATATTCATAGAAACAAATTATACATTTTCCTATATAAAATATTAGACTAAACTTAAAACTCTCCTAACCTCATAGAGGAGTTAAGAATGATTTTTTGATTGTCAATTATATAGCAATGATGTCCAGATAGATACCTCCAAAACATAATATTTGGGCAAAGAAACATTTAATTAATCTTTGGGGAACTTTTCAGTGTTAAAATTGGAATTGTGCCTCAGCATCTGTAATATCAGTATAGTTATTCTTTTTACATAATTTCACTCATGGCCTATCTTCTGACAACATAGGTAGTCAGTTTCTACCATTAATTAATGTGCACATGTACTCTGGTTGGTATTGTCTCCCCCTCCCTTTTTTCTTTTTTTTTTCCTTTCAGCTTCAATCAGATATTTCTTTTTCATTAATCCTTACTGCTTACAGTGAATCCTCCCTAGTCTGGCCTGTTCTCTGTAGCTCTGTGTCCTCCCTTTCCTCAGGCTCTTCTCTGGGAATTTGGATTACATCTCTGCTTCTGTGCCATATCTTGTCGTAGTCTGCTCCATTCTCTTGGCGTACTTGTCATTTCCCACTGATATTTTCCATCATATCAATGATGACAGTTTCCCTCCCTCCCGCCCTCCTAAGGCTAACTCCAGAAACTACAAATGATCATGGCCCCCGTTTTATGAACTGGATGTGGAGTTAAGTGGAAATATTTTAATATATGTTTAAGAACAATAAATAAAGATAAAGAGAGGTACTAAAAAAAGGAAATCCAAGAGACACCAGAGTGCATGGGTGTGGGCTTCTTGAAGAAAACGGGCTGATATAAGTTTTCCCCACTTCTGTCCCCTCTGTCATGCTCATTCACCACTGCATATGAAGATCCTTCATTCTCTTCTTTATTTTTTCATCTCTATATATTTTCTGATGGCTTTAAGTTCTCAATTAAACAAAAGATAGTATCAAAAATTGATAAGTATAGGCTTAGGTTTATAGATTAAAGGATGGCAACAGGGATCCACTACTCCAAGAGGTTTTTTTTTATTTTTTTTATTTCTTTTTTTTAAATTTATTTATTTATTAAAGATTTCTGTCTCTTCCCCACTGCCGCCTCCCCTTTCCCTTCCCCTCCCCCAATTAAGTCCCCCTCCCTCGTCAGCCCAAAGAGCAATCAGGGTTCCCTGCCCTGTGGGAAGTCCA
>NW_026068230.1:0-6393 GCF_014885135.2 Alexandromys fortis
ATTATTAGAAATGGGCTAGTCCAGGTGCGAGAATTAGCCGAGAAGAGGCTAGATAGAAATGGGCCAAGCAGTCTTTAAATGAATGCAGTTTGTGTATTGTTATTTCGGGCATAAGCTAGCCAGGTGTCTGGGGTGCTGGGGACGCAGCCCCGCCGCCGCTCCTATTTCAACAAACAAATGGTGCTGGCAGAACTGGTTGTCAACCTGTAGAGGAATGAAAATAGATCCATATCAATCGCCATTCACAAAACTCAAGTCCAAATGGATTAAAGACCTCAATAGGAAGCTGAACACACTAATCCTGATGTAATAGAAAGTGGGAAGTACTCTACACCATATGGGCACAGGAGACCAATTCCTACATATATCCCCAGCTGCACAGACATAAAGGACAACATTGAATAAATGGGACCTCCTGAAACTGAGAAGCTTCTGTAAAGGAAGGGACACTGTCGTTAAGACAAAAAGGCAACCCACTGACTGGGAGAAGATCTTCACCAACCCTGTAACAGACAAAGGTCTGATCTCCAAAATATATAAAGAACTCAAGAAACTAGACTTTAAAATGATAATTAACCCAATTAAAAAAATGGGCACTGAACTGAACAGAGAATTCTCAACAGAAGAAATTCAAATGGCCAAAAGACACTTAAGGTCATGCTCAACCTCCTTGGCGATCAGGGAAATGGAAATTAAAACAACTTTGAGATATCATATTACACCCGTCAGAAAGGCTAAAATCAAAAACACCAATGATAGCCTTTGCTGGAGAGGTTGTGGAGTAAGGAGAACACGCATCCATTGCTGGTGGGAATGCAAACTTGTGCAACCACTTTGGAAATCAGTGTGGCGATTTCTCAGGAAACTCGGGATCAACCTACCCCAAGATCCAGTAATACCACCACTCTTGGGAATATATCCAAGAGATGCCCTATCATACAACAAAAGCATTTGTTCAACTATGTTCATAGCAGTATTATTTGTAATAGCCAGTCCTGGAAACAACCTAGATGCCCTTCAATGGAAGAATGGATGAAGAAAGTGTGAAATATATACATATTAGAGTACTACTCAGCGGTAAAAACAATGAGTTCGTGAATTTTGCATGCAAATGGATGGAAATAGAAAACACTATCCTGAGTGAGGTATCCCAGACCCAAAAAGATGAACATGGGATGTACTCACTCATAATTGGTTTCTAGCGATAAATAAAGGACACTGAGCATATAATGTGTGATCCTAGAGAAGCTAAATAAGAAGGTGAACCCAAAGAAAAGCATATAGTCATCTGCCTGGATATGGGAAGTAGACAAGATTGCTGGACAAAAACTGGGAACTTGGGGGTGAGGTGCCATGGGGCTAAGGGGAAGTGGGGTGAGAAACTTGAGAAGGGGAGGATGGTGGGAGCTTGGGGGAATGGGATGGTTGGGATAAAGGAAGGGTGGATACGGGAGCAGAGAAATATATATCCTAATTAAGGGAGGCATCTTAGGGTTGGCAAGAGACTTGACTCTAGAGGTGCTTTCAGGTATCCAGGGATATGTTCCCAGCCAGTACCTTAGGTAACTGAGGAGAGGGAACCTGAAATGACCCTATCCTATAGCCATACTGATGAATATCTTGCATATCACCTTAGAACCTTCATCTGGTGACGGATCGAGTTAGAGACAGAGACCCAAATGGAGTACCAGACTGAGCTCTTAAGATCCAAATGAGGAGCAGAAGGAGGGAGATCATGAAGAAGGAAGTCAGGACCACGAGGGGTGTACCCACCCACTGTGACAGTGAAACTGATCTATTGGGAGCTCACCAAGGCCAGCGGGACTGGGACTGAATAAACATGGGATGAAACCGGACTTTCTGAACGTGGTGGACAATGAAGGCTGATGAGAAGCCAAGGTCAATGGCACTAGGTTTCCATCCTAATACATGAACTGGCTTTGTGGGAGCCTAGCCTGTTTGATGGTCACCCTCCTGGACCTGGATAGAAGTGGGAGGACCTTGGACTTCCAGCAGGGCAGGGATTCTGGACTGCTCTTCATTCTCGAGAGGGAAGGGGAATGGATTGGGCAGGAGGGGGAGATGGGGAGGGCATTGGGGGGAGGGGGCGATGTGTGGAAGGAGGGGGAGGGAAATGGGAAATGGGGAGGAGGCGGAAAATTTTTTTCAGCAACTAAAAAACAAATAAACAAAAAATAAATAAATAAACTTGTTGGCTATTACTATATCAGTAATAGATATTCTATCATGAAATTATCTCATCGTTTTTGGTATAAACGATGGCCAAAGAAGTATCAGATGTTCCAATGTTGAATTATCTTATGACTTTTATTATAAAACAAAAGATGAATAGAGAGTTATCATGTGATCTGAAAATACTTAGCATTGTGCTGGGTGGTTTTGTGTCACCTTGACACAAGCTATAGTCACCAGAGGAAGGAACCTCGGCTGAGGAAATGCCTTCTTGACATCCAGCTATAAGGCATTTTCTCTTTTAGTGATCAGTGGGGGAGGACCCAGCTCATGGTGAGTGATGTCATCCCTGGGCTGCTGGTCCCAAGGTCCTATAAGAAGGTGGGCTGAGCAAGCCAGGAGGAGTAAAATCAGTAACCAGCATGCTCCATGGCCTCTGCTTCAGCTCCTGCCTCCAAGTTCCTGCCCTGTTTTGAGTTCTTGTCCTGACTTCCTTCAGTAATGAATAACAATGCTGAAGTGTGAGCCTAATAAATCCTTTACCCCACAACTTGCTCGTGGTCATGATTCATTGCAGCAATAGAAGCACTAACTAAGATGATGTAATTGACATTGATGTAATTACACTGTTAATGTATTGTTACGTTATTATTGGTAATATAATGAAATCAGGTATTTATTTTTACTTTTATTAATTTTACATGGAAGCAGATGAATGAGAATCAGGAGTTCAAGGGTAGTCTCAGCTACACAGCAAGTTCAAGGCCAATATGGGTCACAGAATCTCTTCTCAAAAACTGGCTGGCCTCGAACTCACAGAGATCTGCCTGATTCTGCCTCCTGAGTGCTGGTATTAAAGGCCTCCATCAATACTACCTGGCTTCTACTTGTTCTTAAGAATAAGCTGAAGTCAGTTATCAGGAGTGAAAGCTGAAGAATCAGAAAAGCAGAGTGGCCAACCACTAGAGAGACCTTTTACCTCTACCAATGCTCAGACCATAGTGTCTATGCTGTCCTCAGACTGCTTCCTCAGACTGCATTTGAGCTCCTGTCTCCTCACACCTTATAGTAGTGCATTGGGGTGCATGGGGAGGAGAGGTAGGAGAGGTAGGAGAGGAGTCAGATGATAACTCCCCACCAGCATAACCCAAAGAAGGGAAACACACAAACAGTACTACTGAAAACTAATTGAAACTAACAACCACTGTTCATTAATATCACTTAATATCAATGGACTTAACTCATCTATAAAAAGACACAGGCTAAGAAAATGGATACCATAACAGGATCCAGCCTCCTGCTGTATACAAGAAATGTATACACCTCAACCTCAAAGACAGACATTACCTCATAGTAAAGGGTTAGTAAAAGATTTCCCGAGCTGGAGAGATGGCTCAGAGGTTAAGAGCATTGCCTGCTCTTCCAAAGGTCCTGAGTTCAATTCCCAGCAACCACATGGTGGCTCACAACCATCTGTAATAGGGTCTGGTGCTCTCTTCTGGCCTGCAGGCAGACACACAGACAAAATATTGTATACATAATAAATAAATATAGAAAAGAAAGATTTCCCAATCAAATGGGCCCAAGAAACAAGCCTATGTAGCTATCCTGATATCTAGCAAAAGACTTCAAACTAAAACCAACCAGAAGAGATGGAGAAGGACAATTCACATATATCACAGTAAAAGATTATCAACTTGAAATCTCAACCCTGAAAATTTATACCCCAAATACTGAGAGCACCCACATATGTTAAAGAAATATTACTAAAGTTTAAAATCACACATCAAACCCCACACACTAATAGTAGAAGACTCCAATGCCTCACATTCCCCAATGGACAGGTCAGACAGATAGAAGCTTAACAGAAATAATAGAACTAACAGATGTCATGACTGAAATAGACTTAACAGACATCTACAGAACATCCCAGACACAAAAGAATATACCTTCTTTTCAGCAACTCATAAAACCTTTCAAAAATTGAACACATACTCAATAACAAAGCAACCACAACAGACACAAAAAAAATGGAATAACTTCCTGTATCTTATTGGATCACCATGGTACAGAGTTAGAATTTAACAACAACACTAATTGTAGAAAACCTACAAACTCATGGAAATTGAACATTGTTCAATTAAATCACCCCTGGGACAAAGAAAAAATAAAAAATATTAAAGAATTCATAGAAATCAACAAAAAAGGAGCAATGTATTCAAACCTAAGGAACACTATGAAAGCAGTGCAAAGAAGAAAGTTCATAGCACTAAGTGCCTACATAAAGAAAGTGGAGAAATCTACCACCACTGACTCAAAAACACACCTGAAAACTCTAGAACAAAAAGGAGTAGACTCACCCAGGAGGAGAAGACAAAAGAAAATAATCAAATTGAAGGCTGAAATCAATAAAATAGAAACAAAGAAAATAATACAAAGAATGAGTCAAAGAACTGTTTGAGAAAATCAACAAGATAGACAAACCTTTATCCAAACTAATCAAAAGGCAGAGAAAGAGCATCCAAATTAACAAAATCATAAATTAACAGGGGACCATAACAACAGACACAGAGGAAATCCAGAGAATCATTAGTTCATACTACAAAAGCCTGTACTCCACAAAACTGGAAAATATAAAAGAAATGGAGAACTTTCTGGATAAGTACCACATACAAAAATTAAATCAAGATCAAGTGAATAATTTAAATAGCCCTATAATCTGCAAGGAAAAAGAAGCTATCATCAAAAGCCTCCAAACCAAAAAAAGCCCAGGACAGGATGGTTTCAGTACAGAATTCTGCCAGAATTTCAAAGAAAAGCTAATACCTATACTCTTCAAATTGTTCCACAAATAGAAACAGAAGGAACATTGCCAAACTCTTTCTTTGAGAATACAATTACACTGATACTGAAACTACATAAAGAGTCAATCAAGAAAGAGAATTACACATGAATTTCTCTCAAGAACATAGATTAAAAATACTCAATAAAATAATGACAAATCAAATCCAAGAACATATAAAAAATCACCAAGATCAAGTCGGTTTCATTCCAGAGATGCACAGATGGTTCAACATATGCAAATCTATCAATGTAATCCATCATATAAATAAACAGAAAGAAAAAAAATCATATGACCAATTCGTAAGATGCTGAAAAGCATTTGACAAAATTCAACACCCTTCATGATTAACGTCTTGGAGAGATCATGGACATAAGAAATACCTAAACATAATAAAAGCAATATACAGAAAGCTGACAGCCAACATCAAATTAAATAAAGAGAAACTTGAAGTAATTCAACTAAAATAAAAAACAGGATAAAGCTGTTCAATCTCTCCATATCTATTCAACACAGTTTTTGAAGTTTTAACTAGAACAATAAGGCAACCAAAGGAGATCAAGGAGATTGAAATTGGAAAGGAATAAATCAAATTTCACTATTTGCAGATAGTATGATACATAAGTGACTGCAAAAAACTCTACCATGGAACTCCTACAGCTGAAAAAGACCCCCAGGAATGCGGCAGGATACAAGATCAACACAAAAAATCAGTAGCTCTCCTATATGCAAATGTAAAGAAGGCGAGAAAGGAATCAGAGCAACATCACCATTCACAATAGCCACAAATAACTAAATATCTTGGGGTAACACTAATCAAACAACTGAAAGACATGCTCAACAAGAACTTTAAGTCTTTGAAGAAAGAAATTGAAGAAGATACCAGAAAATGGAGAGATATCCCATGCTCTTGAATAGTAGGATCAACATAATAAAAATGGCAACCCTACCAAAAGAAATCTACAGATTTAGTGCAATTACCATCAAAATCCCAACACAATTCTTCATACACCTCAAAAGAGCAATAATCATCTTCATATGGAAAAACAAAAACCCAAGATAACCAAAACAATCCTGTATAATAAAGGAACTTGCAGAGGCATCACCATCCCTGACATCAAGCTCTATTACACAGCTACAGTAATGAAAACAGCTTGGTACTGGCATAAAAATAGATGGGTTAACCAATGGAATCAAATTGAAGACCCACCTATGAACACCTAATTTTTGACAAAGAAACAAAAATTATACAATGGGAAAAAACAAATGTGATGGCATAACTGGATGTCAGCATGTAGAAGAATGAAAATAAATCCGTACCTATCCCCATTCACAAAACTCAAGTCCAAATGAATTAA